>NC_057396.1:43193520-43256425 GCF_019320065.1 Cervus canadensis | reverse complement strand
ACCTCACTTATCCTATCTTCTGCCTCCGTTATTCTACTCTTGGTTCCCTCCAAAGTGTTTTTGATCTCATTCATTGCATTATTCATTTTTAATTGACTCTTTTTTTATTTCTTCTAGGTCTTTATTAAACAGTTCTTGAATCTTTTCAATCTTTGTCTCCAGGCTATTTATCTGTAACTCCATTTTGTTTTCAAGATTTTGGATCATTTTTATTATCATTATTCTAAATTCTTTTTCAGGTAGATTCCCTATCTCCTCCTCTTTTGTTTGACTTGGTGGCATTTTTCATGTTCCTTTACCTGTTGGGTATTTCTTTGCCTTTTCATCTTGTTTAGATTGCTGTGTCTGGAGTGGGCTTTTTGTATTCTGGAGGTCTGTGGTTCCTTTTTATTGTGGAGGTTTCACCCAGTGGGTGGGGTTGGATGATTGGCTTGTCAAGGTTTCCTGGTTAGGGAAGTTTGTATCGGTGTTCTGGTGCATGGAAATGGGTTTCTTCTCTCTGGAGTGCAATCGAGTGCCCAGTAATGAGTTTTGAGATGGGTCTATGTGTTAGGTGTGACTTTGGGCAGCCTGTAAGTTGACGCTCAGGGCTATGTTCCTGCGTTGCTAGAGAATTTGCATGGTATGTCTTGCTCTGAAACTTACTGGCTCTTGGGTGGTGGTTGGTTTCAGTGTAGGTATGGAGGCGTTTGGATGGTCTCTTATTACTTAGTGTTCCATGTAGTCAGGAGTTTTCTGGTGTTCTCAGGTTTTGGGCTTAAGTCTCCTGCCTCTGGATTTCAGTTTTATTCTTCCAGTAGTCTCAAGACTTCTCCAACTATATAGCACTAGGTTAATGGTGAAAAGATTCTCCACCATGAGGGACACCCAGGGAGGTTCACAGAGTTACATGAAAAAAAGGAGAGGGAGGAGGGTGATAGAGATGAGCAGGAGGAGAAAAAGGGGGACTCAAGAGGAGAGAGACAGATCTATGCAGTTGTCTATTCCCAGAGTGTTCTCCATAGCCCAGACACCCACAAAGATTCACAGAATTGGATTGGGAAGAGAAGGGGAAAGGAGGAAATAGAGGTGTTCTGAGGTAGAAAATGGAGAGTCAAAAGTGGGAGAGAGTAATCAACACACTCCTGAATAAAAATGGGAACTGAATATTGGATTCTTAAATGTCCAAAATCTATATCACATACTGAAAAACAAAAATTAAAGATCTAGAGTAGAGGTTAGACTCTTAAAGATACAATATTAAAAACAAAAACACAAAAAATTTTAGAGATATATATGAAGTTCGGTTTAAAAATAGGGCTTCTTTTTTTTTTTTTTTGCGAGGTTATAGTGAAATGAAAATGAAAGTTAAGGAGTAGTAGAGGAGTAATAGAGGACTTTAAAAGAAAATAAAAGAAAAAAAACAAGAAAAAAATTTTTTCCCTAATTAAAAAAATCATATAAATATATGAAAATTAAAGTTAAGGAGTAGTGGGGGAGTAATAGGGAATTTTAAAAGAAAATAAAAGAGAAAAAAATTAAAAAGAAAAGAAAAAAAAATTTTTTAATTAAAAAAAAAAGGTAAAAATATATCTAGGAATTTCTCCGGAGCTGTTGCGGTCAGTGTGGGTTCGGTTCAGTTTGAGATAGCTCCTCGTTCCAGCTTACACTTCTTGATATCTATAGGCCCTTTCCCGTGCAGTCGGTGTTACCTACAGGGATTTTAATCTGTTGCACCAGTCCCTTCTGAAGCGGTTCCCTTTGTTTATTTGGCTTCTGTTTGCCGGTCTCTTCAGTGCCTAATTTCCACCCTGACACAGGCGGGCGGAGGCGGTCTCTTGTTCAGGTTCGCTAGTTCCGTCGCGCCGCGCGCGAGGGAGGGGAACTGCTTTCCCCGTCTACGCTGTTCAGGCTCCCGGCTGCTCTACATGGAGCGGGCCCTGCGTTGCGTGCAGTTCCAGTTTTTGGGTATTCCACAAAAGCGCGGACTCAGTTGCGCCTGCGTTTTGTGCCTTCCCTGGCCCGAGCAGCTCGGGCAGCCAGGAGCTTGTTGGGTGCACTCTCCCCGGGTGCGTTGCACCTTCTCCCCTCTGTGGCCCCAGCCTCAGTTTTTGCCCACTCCGGTAGGGTGCGTGCACCCTGTGTTTAGCCACGACCCTCCTAGAGGATGTCGACCATCCAGGATCTCAGGAGGTCTTTGGTTAGAAACTGGAGGCCTGTTTGCAGTGTGGTAGGGGATGCCTCTTTGGGGCCAAGTTTGCCGCCCCCCGCCCCCCCCCCCCCCCCCCCGCCTCCTGCCTCTGGCGGGGCTGGGCCAGTCCGCAGCCGGCTAGCTCCTCTGGACTTGCTCAGACCCTTTGTTCTGCGAACGGCCAGCAGTGTGTTCAGGCCGGTTAATTTTCTCTCTCTTTTGCTGTCCCACAGTGTGGGGCTGGGCCAGTCCGCAGCCGGCTAGCTCCTCTGGACTTGCTCAGACCCTTTGTTCTGCGAACGGCCAGCAGTGTGTTCAGGCCGGTTAATTTTCTCTCTCTTTTGCTGTCCCACAGTTTAAGCTGGTATCTCACAAAAGCTCCCTCCAATTGCCCTCAGGGCACTCAGGCCCGGTCCTTACCCTAAGCAATGCCGCCCGCTCCTCTCCGTTCCGCCCCCACTTGCTGGTGGTGGATGTGGGGGTCTGGGGTACTTTTCTGCTGGGAGTTGCTTTTAGGCACGTAATCTGTGGGTTTTAATTTCTTTTTCCCTCCCAGTTAGGTTGCCTCCAAGATTCGAAAACTTCCCCCAGACCCGCCAGTGCGAGGGTTTCCTGGTGTTTGGAAACTTCCTCTATTAAGACTCCCTTCCCGGGATGGGTCTCCATCCCTCGCTCTTTTGTCTCTCTTTTTATCTTTTATATTTTGTCCTACCTCCTTCGAAGACAATGGGCTGCTTTTCTGGGCTCCTGATGTCCTCAGCTAGCGATCAGAAGTTGTTTTGTGAAGTTTGCTCTGCGTTCAATTGTTCTTTTGATGAATTTGTAGGGGAGAAAGTGGTCTCCCCGTCCTATTCCTCCGCCATCTTGGCTCCTCCCCCTCTCTTCAGTTTATTTTGAACCACTTCTCTGAGTGGGTAATTATTTCAGTGACAGACATCATTGAATATCTCTTGGGGTTTTGTGATAAAAATCAATCAGATTCATTGTGTGATTTTTATTTTTTCTTCACCAAACAGAAAAAGAAAGAGGGAAGGGAAGGGTAGAATTTCTTTGCAAAAGGAAAGACTATACCTTGAGAATTCCTGATCACAAGTCTGCATTTATGATGTTTGGGGGCTGGAATTCACATAATTTGTGTATCCTATAATCTCATAGGTAAATTATTGATTTTGTCACCTTAAAATTGTTTGTGTTGTTTCTTTATTATCCTCCTTCTCTTTAGTATGGCTGTGTAATAACTTTTTCAATCATTATATTGATCCTTTGTGCTTCTCTCTTTTTCTTTGATAAATCTTACCAAGGTTTTATTAATGTTATTAATCTTTACAAAGAATCAACTTGTTTTTTTGATTTGTTGATTTTTTTTTCTATTGTTTCTGCTTTCACTATTATTGATTCAGGTTTTATCTACTGATTTCTTACTCCTGTTTACCTTGGGCTTAATTTATTCTTTTTTTTCTAAATTCTTAAGTTGTCAACTTAAATAACTGATATTAAATCTTCATTCTTTCCTAATATAAACATTTGAAACTATAATTTTCCCTCTAATTTCTCTATAACTGCACTCCATAACTTTTACTATGTGTCTTTATCAATTTACTTTGAAATAATTTCTAACATTCTCTCTGATGTCTTATCTGAGCCATGGATTATTTAGATGTGTTTTAATTTGCAAGTGTTTGGGATTTATCATAACATCTTATTGTTTTCCAATTTAATTGTGTTAGTTTTTTTCTTTTGAAATTTATTGAGACGTAATTTATGACCCAGCACAAAAATGTACCCTGTCCCTCACCACATTTTCCAACCTTCCTGTAACATTATCAGCCTCTCCCAAAGAAAGTGAAGGACACCCGCTGCTTCCTATCAAGAAAGAACCTTATTTCCTCAACTTCCACTTTCATGGAAGAAGGTTTTTTTGGAAATAATAAGAGTGAATACTTTTGCTCTGTCTTCTCCTCTTTCCACTCCTTGTCTTGCTTTTCCATATGGGAAGTAGGATCGCTAATGCAACTGGACAGAGACTGTTGCGGACAGTGGATGGGGTTATCGTATCTCAAGAGTAGGAAATATGTTCCATGTTCTGTTTCACCACCTGCCTGGGGGATCTGTAAGGACAGCAGTGGCCTCTCCTTGATCATACTCAAGTATCATAAACTCACTTATAGAATAGCCTGTGACCTGCTTCCCCAAGGGAAATCCGGGAGCCACTTATTGTTTTCTTTTGCTTTTTATTAATACATTCTGCTAGGACTCCATCCTTTAATGGTAATCCTGCAAATCTCCTTGCAGATGATGAAGTATTTTACTTGGAGCCAATTTTCACATTAAATGTCCCCGGGCCCAGGGTTGGAGGGCAGGGAATAAGAAAAGATCCTAATATCCAAAATTAAGGAAATGAAGTTGATGGCCTCCTCTTTGTCTTCTGCTCCCACATACATCTTCCATTCATGACTTACCAGACAGATATGCATACAAAATATATTATTTTCAGTCATGTCTGACTCTTTGCAACCCTTTGAACTGTAGCCCACCAGGCTCCTTTGTCCATGGGATCTTTTAGCAAAAATACAAGAGTAAGTTGTCATGTCCTCTTCCAGGTGATCTTCTCGACCCAGGGATCAAACTCACATCTCCTTAGTCTCCTGCATTGCAGGTGGATTCCTTACCCCTGAACCATCAACTATTGTTACTTTAATTCTTCTTTTATGCTTTAGGGCACTCCTCTACTGCTAGAAATGCATAGGGGTTAAGGAATGATAAATTTGCACTTTTAACTTCCAATAGCACATTTGAGCTTCTTTCTCTTAAGAGGCACCCTGTCTCTGTCAGGTAAGAGCATATAATTGTAGGATGGGAGATCTGTCTTACCAGTCCTAAAAAGAAAATCACAATAAAAGTTAGTAAAAGGAAAAACAAAGTATTCATTGCAGAGGTACAAAGTTTGTGCATTAATTGAATCTAATATTACAAATAATTATTGAGGACGTTTGTTGTGTTGAGGAGTAAATCAGACACTTAGTATTGAGAAGTAAAGAAATATTAAATACCCTTGTCTTCTTGGAGTCAAGCATAGCACGGAAGATGTATACAACAAAAGAATATCACGGACTTTAACTAAAATTATAATATTCTGATTGAAGATCTTGAATTGACAACATTATTCACTTCCTCTCTTTCTCTCTCAAAGTTACCTTTTTCTTTTTGCATCTCCAGACTTATTTGTCTTTATCCAGAAATTTCTACCTTTTGGCCAACTTTGCCCATTTCCCCCACCCCCATACTCCATGTCTATCAACCACCAACTCTTTCTCTGTGTCTATGAGTTCAGCCTTTAAGATTCTACATGTAAGTATTTGTCTTTCTCCGACTGACTTATTTTATTCAGCATAATGCTGTCAAGTTCCATTCATGTAGTTACAAAAGTTTGAATTTTCTTCTTTTCACAGCTAAATGTTAGATATATATAGTATATATACCACATTTTTATTATCTGTTCTTCAGTCAAGGAATGCTTAGGTTGCTTCATGGATATTGTAAATCATGCTGCAATGAACATAGGTGTGCAGATATCTATTTAAGACAGAGATTTCATTTCCTTTAGTTATAGCCAGAAGTGGGATTGCTGGATTATATGTAGTTCTAGTTTTAACATTTTGAGGAACCTCCATAATGCTTTCCATAGTGGCTGCACCAATTTACATTACTAACAGTGCACAGGGTTTCCTCTTCTCCATGTCTTCCTCAGCACTTGTTATCTCTTGTCTTCTTGATGATAGATTTCAGCAAGTATAAAGTAACACTTCATAGTGGTTTCAATTTGCATTTCCCTGATAATTAGTGATATTGAACACCTTCTCATGTAACTGTTAGCCATTTGGATGTCTTCTTTGGGAAAATATCTATTCAATTCCTTTTCCTATTTTTAATCAGATGGTTTGTTTTTTGTTTTTGTTTTGTTTTGCTATTGAGTTGTATGAGGTCTTTATGCAATTAGATATGAACCCCTTATAAGATATACATTTTGAAAATATTTTCCCTGGTTCCACAAGTTACCTTTTCATTTAGTTCCTGATTTCCTTTGTTTTGCAGAAGCTTTTTAATTTGATGTAGTCTTACTTGTTTATTTTGGCCTTTGTTGACTTTGCTTTTGATGTCAAATCCAAAAATTATTGCCAATACTGATGTTGAGAAGTTTACTCCCTTTGTTTTCTTTTGGATTTTTATGGTTTCAGGCCTGCAGACCATTTTGAGTTGATTTTTGTGTGCTGTGTAAAATAGGGATCCAATTCCATTCTTCTGCATGTGGTTATCCAGTTTTTCCAACAATATATGTTAAAAAGACTATTCTTTTCCCATTGCTTATTCTCAGCTCCTTTGTTGTAAATTAATTGACCACTGTGCATGAGTTTACTTCTGAGGTCTCTGTTCTGTTCTATTGATATATGGTCTGTTTTTATGACAATACCATATTGTTTTGATAACTATAAATTTGTAATATAATTTTAAATATAATGAGTAAAGAAACATAAAAATAATTCAGTAACAGTATTAGGATACAAGGAAGTATAACAGAACTGTTTCAAATACTTTCAGATATTCTGGAATTCAAAAGTCAGATTGGATTGAATTTATAGTAAAACCAGAATAAAAAACCCTGCAAACCAATGTATGTATGGAGGGTAGAATTATGAGTTAGACAAAGGAATTGGAGAAGCTAAAACTTGGTGTGAAGATGGGAAGTATTCTTATTAAGAGATCCAGGGAATACTCTAGGCTTAAAATAAATAGAAATGATAATAGAAATGGAAGACCAGTCTTCAGTGGATTGATGAGGAAATTATTCTCATATTGAACTGCGTAGAGCAGATGAATGTGTTTAGTATCATGTGCACACAAAGTAACAAGGAAACCAGCTCCCTCTATAAATAAAGAGGATGCTGCTCTATCTCCAAATCCTGTCATTTCTGTGGATGAAGAGGATCAGGGTCAATTCAGAGACAGTGTCAGTACTCAAGGTTAGAAATAGAGAAAAAGTATGGAAAAGCAATCCACTGATCAGCAAAATACACTATAGCATCACTGGCTTCAGACATAAAACTTCTCTACTTCAGCAAAAGAAGAAGAAACTCAGTGCACTTTTTCATTTTTCTCTTGACAGCCTGAAGGGAATTCTGCCTGTGAGCAAATGACCTATAGAGTCCTACCATCAGGGCACAGGGGCTGTGACATTCACAGCCTCTGAGGAAACTCACACCACCTACCCAAACCAGTTAATTTTCATCAATGAACAAACAGATAAGGGTAAGAATGCAAATTTTTGCGGAAAGCTAGCAAGAAAAGAAAGGTCAATGCTAAATAAGTATAAAAACTAATCCACTAGAAAAAAAAAAAATCCACTAGAGCCAAAGAGTGAATACAGGGGGAAAAATAGATATAAAATAAGTAATAATATTTTGGTATCCTGTTGAATGCATCTTTGAGATGGTAGAAAAGTAAAGGAATCTAAATCAGCAGAGAAGAAAGTTAAATGCAAAAGGAGAGGGTAGGATGATGAGAGAATAGCATTGAAACATATACATTACCACGTGTAAAATAGATAGCCAGTGGGAGTTCAATGTACCATGCAGGGAACCCAAAGCCAATGCTCTGTGATGGCCTGGAGGTGTGGGATGGGGAAGGGTTGGGGGCGCGTTTCAAGATAGAGGAGACATATGTATACCTAATGCTGATTCATGCTGATGTGTGACAAAAACCATCACAATATTGTAAAGTAATTATCCTCTAATTTAAAAAAAGCTACCATTTGACCAAATGGCCATACAATTTAACTATTTTAATATTTTAATAATATTGATAAATATTTAACATGGATGACAAAAGTAAGCAGAAAAAAACACAAATAAACACTGCTAGGAATTAAGTAGGAGATATAGTACAGACACCGTGGAAAATAAAATATAAGAAGAAAATGACATAAACAGTTCTCTGATAGTAAATTTGAATGAGCACAAAATAAATGCATTTTACCCAAACAAAACCTTGCAAACATTTTCAAAGGAAATTCTAGAAGACATAGGTATTCCACTGGAAAGATCTAAAACAAAAACATATATTTTTAGGTTTTAGTAGCTTCACAGAGAAGGCAATGACAACCCACTCTAGTACTCTTGCCTGGAGAATCCCATGGACGGAGAAGCCTGGTGGGCTGCCGTCTTTGGGGTCGCACAGAGTTGGACACGACTGACACGAATTAGCAGCAGCAGTAGTAGCTGCAACAAAAATTCCCCAAAGTACAGTGGCTTAAATCACCTACAAGTACATTTCCGTCACAGGTTTAAGTCAGGTTTGGTGGCCCAGAGAGCAATAGGACACAAGCTCTACAATAATGTTACTCTGCCTTCTTCAACACACATTTCCATCTTTGGATGCAAGGAAGCTCCTTCACATCTGCCTTCCAAGCATCAGAAAATGGTAAAACTGAAAGAGAGAGCAAATTACTCTTTGTATAATCTACTCAAACTAAGTACCTCTTACTTTGTTTCCAAATGAGTGTGATACACATTATCAAAGCAGTTACTTTCCAGTGGGTCTGATACAGCATAGCCTGGACTTCCCCTGGACAACTTACCAGAGTTTTAGGTCCTAGACCTAGAACCAAGGTGATGAGAACGTGTCATTCCTCCTGCAATAAGAGCCCATCCCAGTCCTTCCTAACTCACCCATGTGTGCCAACCAAATAAAGGCTTCATACTCAGCTCTGTAACAGAAAACTATTTACTAGGAGTAAAATTTGCCAAAGAGAAAGAGAGAACAACTAGAAACACTAACCATTTACTCCACCTTTTCTACCCTGATAGTAACCTTTCATCACTAGAGCATCTTACCTCTAAGTAGCAGTGACCTGATTTTTTCCAGGACTGAAAAAAATGTGCTACTTTTTAAGAAAACAAAATAATTAAGTCCAATCTCAGGGCACCATCCAACAAGCAGAGTACAATACACCAACCGTGACAAACCTTTTGTAAGTTTTGACACAGTTCTTATTAGCAGAAGTGGACAGAAGGCTAATGAATATCACTCCATCTCCACATTTCAGAAAAACTCATTCTTTCAAGTGGCATAATTATTTATACATGTATTAATAAACCTATGTTTATTAACACCAGACACTAATACATTATATGCTTGTCAGATACTGATAATTATATATGTGCTTTGCTTTGTTACATTAAGACATAAAACAAATAAATATATATCTAATACTTGGTTTTACTCCATCTTTATCCTAGACAAAATTATGGATAAGTTAAAATACAAACAGATATTTTAAAAATAAATTCACAATACACACATACACATACTCATATGCACATAAAGTGAGAGATATTTCCTTGGAAATAGAGATTATATCTTATTACTCTATGGACCTACTATAGTACCTTCCCATCTTAAGTTTATTTTAAATAAATAAATAACATTCATATTGCAACAAAAGGTGTCTTCTCACACTGCTTTGAGAGGAACTCTGTTGCCACCCAGGAACGCAATGACCTAGAACTCACACCACTAATTTATAGGATTTGAAGACACTCTGAAACTAAAATCTGCCAAAAGGTAGAACTTTCCACTCTTATCCCAGATGATCTTAAAAGGTCAGTTATTAGGTGAAGGCAGAAAAGATGACATATCCAAAGCTATCATATTTTCTCTAATATTCAAGGTAGCAGTGACTTGATTTCTTCTAGTACTAAAAAAACATTGAAACTTTTTAGGGACTCAAAATAGTTAAGTTCAATATTAGGGCAACATCTAACAAACAGAAAACAAAGCAATTGTGACAATTCTCTTGTAAGCTTTTACCCAGCTCCTGTTAGCAGAGGTGGTAGGAGATCTAATTGACATCACTAGGTATCCACATTCCAGAAACAGTTTAAGTAGCATAACTGCTTCTACATTTACTAATAAAGTTATGTTTATCAATAGCAGACTCTAGTACGTGTTACAGTTATGAGACACTAATAAATACACAGCTACTTTTGCTTTGTTAAATTAGTACTTATAAAACACAAATATGTTCAATATTTCTTCCCTTTTTATCTTTAGCAAAATGATAGGTAAATTAAAACACAATAAAGTTAAAATACAAATAGATCTTTTAAAAAAGAGAAACCACTACACGTGTTTTTTCATTTAAAATAGAGATCATATCACATTATTTCCAGAACCTATTATGTTACCTGCCCCACTTAAGTTTATTTTAAATAAATAGCACCTATATTGCAGTGAATAGTATTCTCTCATATTGTAGCTGTCTCAAATGCTTTAAGAAAGACTCTCACTACTTAGGAACCTGGTGACCTGAAGCTCACAGCACTTACATCTTTGATGACACTCAGAACTAAAACTAGGCAAACATTAGAACTTCCCATACCCACTCCAGATGTGTTGTACAGTCAGTCATTAGAGATAAGAATAATGGCATATTCAGAGCTTTCATCTATTTCTCTTATCCTTAAATCCCTCCATCACCTGATGTAGAGAAATGTCAGGATCATGAAAAAAAAGAAGGGGGAAAATATTTACAAGTTGAGCTCTCCAGGCACATCCCAATCAGCTGTGGGGCCAAGTGTTCATGAGGTTCTTTGCCATGAGACTATAACAACCAGAAGGACTTCTCACAGTAGCAGTGGACTCTATCCATATGGCCAAGACCAACCATGGGCTCCTGGCAGCATGGCTGGCAAGAACCTCTGAAGAAAATAGTTGGGATGTGTTCAGATCTGTCCTTTTATGTCAAACACCCTGAGTACTCGCTGGCGGATCTGCTGAGTCTTCACCCCATAGACCAGAGGATTGAGTGCAGGTGGCACCAGGAGGTAGAGTGTGGCCAGAAGAACATGGACATGATGGGGCACCTGCTGGCCAAAGCGGTGAGTGAGGAAGGAGAATATTCCAGGCACGTAGAAGACCAGGATGACACAAATATGAGATCCACATGTGCTAAAGGCCTTAAGCCGGGCCTCACCCCCTGGTACCTTCAGCACTGCCTGCAGGATGAGGGCATAGGAAACGCCAACGGCCAGGACATCTAGGCCAACCACAAGCAGTGCCACCGCCAGCCCATAGGCTCGGTTCACTGTGCTTTCTGAGCAGGCGAGTTTTACCACGGCCATGTGTTCACAGTAGGCATGGCCTATGACGGTGGCCTGGCAGAAGACAAGTCTCCTCAACAAGATGGGGAAGGGGAGGAGGAGGAGTAGCCCCCGCACCAGCACCGCCATCCCAATGCGCCCTATGACCCTGGGATGCAGGATGGTAGAATGGTGCAGAGGGTGGCAAATGGCTACATAGCGATCCAGAGCCATGGCCACAAGTACACCCGACTCCATGGAAGAGAACGCGTGGATGAAGAACATCTGGATCAGACAGACGGTGTACCCAATCTCATGGGCGTGAACCAGGAGCACTGCAAGGGTTTTGGGTGCAGTGGAGGAAGCCAGGACCAGGTCAATGCCAGAGAGCATGGCCAGAAAGAGGTACATAGGCTGGTGCAAGGATGGGTCAGTCCAGATGGTGAGGAGGATGGTGAAATTGCCCAGTAGGGCAAGGAGGTAAAGGACACACAGCGGGAGTGCTATCCAGTGCTGGCTTTCCTCTAAACCTGGGATGCCGATCAGGAAAAAGGATGGCTGGATCAGCCTCCAGCTGGAATTCCTCAGGGTTGTCATCTAAATGGCTTGGAAAGAGAAGAGACAAAAAGAAAATCATAATTTCTCCATTCCTGGTGCATTTTTTTCTGTCCCCATAACTCTCTATTTCAAACTTTTGCTATGTCTGTCTCTTATCATGATGATCCTGTGCTCCTGAAACCCCCACTTAAAAAGAAATATGAACTAAATAGCTATCATATTTAACTTCTGCAGAGTTAGAACAAAAATCTTTAAACTAGGTATGTTTGTGTATGTCTGTTTGTCTTAAAAGACAGACACAGTGTGAAATCATTGTCTTTTCAGTGTAAAAGAGGATTACACACTTGTATTTATGTATTATCAGTAAGAGTCAGAAATGATTTAGTTCTTGTGGATTATAAATCTATACATCACTTCAACTGTCTTTTTCGTAACTCAATGCTAACATAAAAGATTGCCCCAAAACAGTGACCGTGGCAGGTACAAAATCTAAAATGCCTGGAGGGCTCATATCTCCCACCTTTTGCTTTCCTTCCAGATTCAAATCCATAATTAAAGGAACATTTTTCATTGACACCTCCAAGAGAATCTCACAATTTTACAAAACTTCACATTTCAGTGCTGAACATTCTACAGAATGAGAAAGTTAATTCTCTCTTAACTACTTCCCTGCTGCTACAAGTTTCAACCCCTTTCTCACGTCTCAGCTGAGGAGTCAGAGGACAGCTGAGCATTGGTGGAAGGCCACCATCCATTGCTCTGATAGGAGCAGTGTCAGCAGAACAGTGGAGGAAGATGAAGATAAACTTTAGTGGGTGAAGGAGAAGAGCAGAGACATGTGTCTGAGTACAACCTGCCTCTTCTTTGTACTGTGTTGTTGTGAGTTTAGGGAGAAAGCTGAGAGCTGTTTGTTATGCATTAATTACTAAAGTGCACAAGAAATCCCTCAATGATTTGTAGAGGAAAAGCAAAAGGGACTTTATTCCCAGGAACCTAAAAATGAAGATATATTTAGCTCTCTGGCCAGAAAGCAGAGGACAAGTAACAAAATTTGAAGTTGTCCATTCCTAATTATTCATGTAAACTTAGTCCAAGTGACCTCTCTTCTATGAAGCCTCCCCCAAATTCTGTGAGGCAGCGGGGCATGTCTCCTTCACTTTTCTCTAAAATCACCTTCCTGGCCATGTCATTGCACTGATTACTTTGAACTGTAAAACTCATTAGTGGGTCAGTCCTTTAAAAGTGGGGACGATGCCTTGCTTATGGGCTTTCCTGGTGGCTCAGTGGTAAAGAATATATGTGCCAATACAAGAGATGCAAGTTCGATCTCTGAGTGGGAAGATACCCTGGAGAAGGAAATGGCAACTCACCCCAGTATTCTTACCTAGAAAATCCCATGGATAGAGGATCCTCATGGCTATAGTCCACGAGATTTCAAAGACTTGGACATAACTTAGCAAATAAGCATGCATGCATGCCTTGCTTATGGCAGCAGTCACAGTGCAAGTCCCAGAAAGGCCAGAATTTAATTGGTGCCTTGTAATGTTTGGTGAATAAATAAATATCTATATGACTACATTTGAAATAAATAAATGAGTATATAAAGCAACCAGGAATTATGAGAACTTGACAAGACAGACCCTGAACTTAAGGGACAGGAATGATGTAGGGGGAGAGGGGGGCATTTATGAGACATGGACTGATTGAGCCTCAGTGCTCCTCACCAAGTGATATTCTGGGTGCCTCATGGCAGAAGAACCACACTGAATCTCTGCCATAGGAAGCTGTAGCAGAATCCTAGGTGTGTGTCAGAAATGAGGAACTCCTCATGGTGGTCAGTTCTACCACTGTCTCTGTCACTACAGGCAAGAAGGCTCTTCTGTAGGCTGTGGCCTGTCCCTGCCTCATCAATCTCCTTCTTTACAGTGGTGTGGATTTTATGATTGTAGTAAGGAGAGATGCAGGGACACAGATAGAGATTAGGCGAGGACACAAAAAGTGTGGGTTCGTGGGGATGACCTATTAGGAGCGAGAAAAATAGAAATCAAACCCTCAGATGTAGAGGTCAAAAGTCAAATCTGAGACACATAAATAATCAATAAAATGCCTAGAACAGGGGTATCGTTCTCTTGACCTCTAGGCTATCTTCTGAAAATGCATGCTTTACAGTCCCAACGTGTGTGTGTGTGTGTGTGTGTGTGTGTGTGTTAGTTGCTCAATCGTGTCTGACTCTTTGTCACCCCACAGACTGTAGCCCACCAGGCTTCTCTGTCCATGGGATTCTCCAGGCAAGAATACTGTCAGTTCCAACATAGGATTGAGCAAGACTTAGCAACATGAAGAGAACTTAGAAAGAGGAGAAAGTTCCCAGACTCAAGAAGGTTTCACTAAGACCCTTTCTGCTCAGCTGAAGAAATCTAGTTCCAGTTCTGTCTCCATGATGATCTTCTGCCTGGCTTGGAAGTATCCGTGATAAAGAAGATTTTACATCCAGAAGGCCCACACAGAAATCTCTGAATCCCCAAGAGGAAACAAAATGCATCACATTGGTCTGGGCAGCTCAAGTTTTACAAGGATATGAAGCATGGTACTAGCTCTGGCAAGACTTGGATAAATTAGGTAAATAAGACATACCTACATGCACGTGTGATGAGGATGCCAACCTAGGAGAATGCTAAAGGCCCCTGTGAATGGCTCAGCTGACCATGGAGATTTACTGGCATTGGGAAATATATGCAAGCTCACAGTTTATCTTGCAGCAGGTGTGATTTGAAGGGCAGAAGCTAAGGGGATTGAAAGAGAGTGGTTAGTTTTGAGGAATCAGTTAGTTTGGAGGATAACATCTCTGAGACAAAGGGAAATAAGCTTAGAACTACTAAGAGGTGTGAAACATAGTAGAAGACTCAGAGCCATCGTAATCAACCAAGAAATAACTCCTGTTGCAAGGATTATGGGAAAGGTGGAAGTCATCTGCCAAGAGTCTTCCCCAGAACCTTAAGCTCCAAACCTGACCTCACTTTCCACAACTGAAATACAATGCAAAAACTTTTAGCTGGTTCTGTCATCCATACTCTGAAAGGCAAGTCCATTCTTGTACTGCCTCAAGGTAGGATTGGTGACTGCAAAAAAGGGCTGAGCAGGCAAGTGTCATTACCAATCTGCAGGTCCCAGAGGACACTAAAAACATACCTGGACAGAGCCAGAGTTAGCCTCAAGAATGACTGGAGGTACACAGAGCCATCTTCTGCCCCAGGGGTAGCTGGTTGGACAGAGAGACAGAGCAGGGAGTGGCAACTTCACCTGATCTGGGGTTCCGTTTGTCCAGTGTTGATCATCAACCCCAAACCTGTACATCCTGGTGCCTGTGAGGATGGCTCATGCTCAGTGAGCTAGGAAACCCACATTGCTCTGTAAGCTCAGACTTCTCATATTCACAGGTCAAATTCAGCCCCAACAAATTCTTTAGTGGACTCCATGGTTAAATGTGTTCATTCCTACATCTGTTCAAAGCGTCAGGTGCTAAAAGTCCATAAGTAAGTCAGTCTCCCTTGCTGACTCATCCAAGACAATTTTCCTTCCTGAGTGCAGTTCTCAGCCAGTGTCTGGTTTATATACAAACACACAGACTTGACCCTCTTTGTTCACTTTGAAACAACACTGAAGGACCATCCCCCTCAAGAGCATCACATAGAATTAGCTTAGGTATCTAGGGTAACTGGATCATAGTTTAACCTCTTTCTCTTCTCCATATTACCCTGACATCCTGACAGATACAACCAGCTTTAATTTTCAAGTATGCTTCACAATAAACTTCTTGCATACAAACCTCCAACCTCCAAGTCTTACTCTGGAAAATCCAACCTATGACAAATGCCACATGTTTTTGATGAATTGAGTGCTTCTCTCCTAGGGGATTGTGACAGGTCCACAGACATCAACTCCATTCCTACAGCAAGTATGAGATAAATATTGATCCTGAAACAGCTCCTCCAAGCAGGTTCCCAAAGAGGCAGACTAAGACCTTTGTCATCATATCTAACCAAAATCCCAACCATAACTGCGGTATTTTAGAACCCAATGCATGAATGCTAAGGTTAATCTGAAAGAATAAACACATAAAAAGAGCTTCAAAATTGTAGTTTTAAGTTATATGGTCCTGTTGTGCATTAAATTTTTATAAAAATAGACTATTTAATTCAGTTTGATACTGGCACAAAAATAACCAGGAAGACATATGAAACAACAGATTACCCAGATATAGAATTAATGCATGCCTGTGTGTGTGTTTAGTCACGTCAGTCATGTCCAACTCTTTGTAACCTTATGGACTGTAGCCCGCCAGGCTCCTCTGTCCATGGGATTCTCCAGGCATAGAATTAATACATATAAAAATTATGTATATGACAAAGCAGGCATAATAATCAGTTGGGGGAAATGTAGATGCTATTTTTTAATAATTCAAAATCAATTTCTTTACATACTTCTCATTAACATCAAAATTAATTTCATATAAATGTTATGTCACAAAACCAAAAGCTCAGCTATTTAAAATTTAAAGGCTAAGAAGTGAATATTGGTCAAAATTTTGAGTAAAGAATAGTTCTCTGCACTTTTTACTTGAGGAGTGAAGTGTTCTAAAAACTTCATGAAAGCTAAGTAGACTCTCTCCTAGTGGTAATAAATAATAATGATGATAAGAGTAATAACAATGATGAAATTTGTTTCCATATGTTTACAAAGTTCACAGACTACCATAGAGAACATTTGTAAATTCCTGGTTAACAACTTCACTGTAAGCCTGAAACATCTAGATAAAGGCTGAAAGAAAATACTATATGTTTGATTTTTAAATATAAAGTATAGCTACATCAAGTCAAAGTTATCTATGGGCTTTCCAGTAGTCATGTATGGATGTAAGAGTTGGACCATAAAGAAAGCAGAGTGCCAAAGAATGATGCTTTCAAACTGTGGTACTGGAGAAGACTCTTGAGAGTCCCTTGGACAGCAAGGAGATCAAACCAGTCAATCCTAAAGGAAATCAGTCCTGAATGTTCATTGGAAAGATTGATGCTGAAGTTGAAGTTACAATACTTTGGCCACCTAATAAGAAGAGCCGACTCATGGAAAAAGACTCTGGTGCTGAAGATTGAAGGCAGAAGGAGAAGGGGGCAACAGAGGAAGAGATGGTTGGATGACATCACCAACTCAATGGATGTGAGTTTGAGCAAACTGAGGGAGATAGTGAAGGACAGGGAAGCCTGTGATGCTGTCCATAGGGTCACAAAGAGTTGGAAAAAACTTATCCACTGCATAACAACAACAACAAATCCAAAGTTATGATTACAGTCATTTGCTTTCAATTCCATATTCCAGACAAGAAGAAGGAAGAAAAGCCTCAAGAGACTTTTGCGTTTGATTGATTGAAATGAGTCTGATGTCCATATTTAGGTCCAAGATTCAAAGGTTAAATATTTCAGCTTCACAGTCTCCATGATAGAAGAGAGTTATGGAAAAATGGGTTTGAATGGATGTTGAATAGCTTCAGTTCAGTTCGGTTCAGTAGCTCAGTCATGTTCGACTCTTTGCGACCCCATGGACTGCAGAATGCCAGGCCTCCCTGTCCATCACCAACTCCCAGAGTTTACCCAAACCCGTGTCCATTGAGTCGGTGATGCCATCCAACCATCTCATCCTCTGTCATCCCCTTCTCCTCCTGCCCTCAATCTTTCCCAGCATCAGGGTCTTTTCAAATGAGTCAGCTCTTCGCATCAGGTAGCCAAAGTATCGGAGTTTCAGCTTCAACATCAGTCCTTCCAATGAACACCCAGGACTGATCTCCTTTAGGATGGACTGGTTAGATCTCCTTGCAGTCCAAGGGACTCTCAAGAGTCTTCTCCAACACCACAGTTTAAAGACATCAATTCTTCGGTGCTCAGCTTTCTTTACAATCCAACTCTCACATCCATACATGACTACTGGAAAAACCATAGACTTGACTAGACAGACCTTTGTTGGCAAAGTTGAATAGTTCACTCTTAGTGAAAAATGATAATATACATCATGTACTTTTCATGCAATGGCTTCAAAATTGATAAGACATTGGATCATGAAGAAAGTCTCAAAAACTCCAAATAGTAAATAAGTTTCAAAGTCTCTGAATCCACATGACAAACTCTGAAATCACTGTAGCTTCCTCCTTCCACTCTAAAAACTAGCCATACTGACATGATATTCAATAGTAAATCAATCTATAATATGATATAAAACAAATGGAGAGATGTTTATTAAGCAGAAAATATGGACATACTTCAAAAGACGAAAGACAGCTGTGATGAAATTATGGGAAAGAATGGAAGCCCAAAATGTGCACAGGAAAGGACTGCTACAAAAATAATATTTATTCAGAAATATCTGATACTAGACAGGCAGGACTAGCCTTTTGCACATGCACTATTAGACCAAGAAGTGAGCCAAAAGTCAGACAAGAGGGGTGAGTGTTCCAGAATAGTGGTGACTGGGTCAGAAAATAGGACAGTGATCCACATGGTTATAAATAGCCATGACCCATGAGACATGGGAAAGAAGCTCAACCATACGTCAAACCCTAGCATACCCCACGACTCCCCAGCAGTTTTCATCAAATAAATACAACAGCATTCTGAGATTTCCAACTAGAAAAAAATAATAATAACCACTCAATGACCAAGATGGCTTGGTCTAAACTTTGGACAGGTTTCTTTAAGACTACAGACCCCTAGCCTTAGTTTCCTTAGAATATTTGCCTGAGAAACTTTTAGAAATTGTAAATTCTTTCTCTGCCCTTTTACCACGTACATAAATCTTCTCCCAACCTCCTCTCAGTTTTGCAACCTAGAAATGCCTTTCTCAAGACGTGGAAACTTTCTCTTAAAATATAAACATCGAGTCTTCCCTGGTGGTTCAGTGGTAAAGAATTCATCTGCCAGTGCAGGAGATATGGGTTCAATCCCTGATCCAGGAAGATCCCACATGGTGCAGAGCAACTAAGCCCAGGCACCATGACTGCTGAGCCCATTTGCTGCAACTTCTGAAGCCCAGGTGTTCTAGGGCCCATGCTCTGCAACAAGAGAAGCCACTGCAACGAGAAGCCTGCACACCACAACTAAGGAGTGGCCCCCACTCACTGCAACTGGAGAAAAGCACGTGCAGCAATGAAGACCCAGAGCAGCCAATAAATAATTAAATAATTTTTTAAATATATATACACATCAAAGGAGATAGCACTCCATCTCTCAGTCTCTATGGAGAGTAGAAGACTAATTTCCAAGAGCAGCAGTTAGCAAGCACAGATGGCTTTTGCAGTCTCAAGAACAACTCAATATGTTTGACATACCATATTGATCAATCTCCCCCTAAAACCTTTCAGTACTTTTCCACTAGCTCAGCGCATGACTGAAATCCATTCCTCCTGACATTTTACCCCAGTCCAACTCCTCCTTTTGTTTTTGTGAAATTGGGTATCAAGACATGGTCTGTGATGTCTAAACATATCTGTGCTGTGGGAATACAGTCACTCATTTGACAAGTGATGTTACAAGCCCTAAGTAACTGCACTATTGCTTAGGATCTCTTACAGACCACATCCTTATAAATAGTCCCTTCATAAGTAAACCATTCTTAAATTACTGTAATATGAATATATGCTCTGCTCTCTAGTGGGATTCTACCTAATTTGATGTACATTCATTAGCAAGCAGTTTCAAGGTAGTGATATGACCGATTTTAAACAATCATAGCTTTAAGAAATGAATAAGTAAAGGCAATATACAAGATACCTCTTAGAAGATAATAGGTCAATGAAAGGCAGATCTGGGGAAACCAGGATAGGACTGGAAAGTACTTGGAAAGACCTAGACAAAACTTTGTGAAACAGATATTTTTTGGCAGTTATTGAAATTATGGAAAACTGTTGACAGTGGGAAAAAAGGATACAGTCAGTTTAGCTGTATCACTTGGTTTGAACATGCAAAGGTGTTCCAACACCAGTGATATATTAGAAAACATTTTGAGGATAGTTGAATTTCATACCTGCCTTTTGTAATTTGAACACAGAAAACTGAATCAAGTTGAAAATGACCCTCCATAAGAATATACAAATCACACAAATGCACATATCCCTAACAGCTACAAGGTACCTTACTTAGTTCACTTCACAAATTTCCATCTAATTTCAAATAAAGTTTCTTTTACCACTTCAAAATAATTCATAAGCTGCAACTTTTCTGTCAATGTCCACAAGCAGTCTCCCTACATTTTTCAAAGTAGAGCATTGTATTCAATGCAGTATTTTTTAACCATTTAATGTGAAAAACTCTGCTACTGTATATTGTTTTCTATCTTTTTTATCCTACTCATTCCATTTTTCCATATATCCTATGGCTTTTCACATGGGATTTTGCATAGCATAGTGAATTTTAAGAATCCATGTGTTATGTGATAAGAGAACCAACTATACTTGATAGAATGAGTGGGGAGAACACCAAGCCTGAGAGAATGGAGAACACAGCTTCTTCCAGCAGTTCAACCTGGCAGAGCTGTCCATCTGGGACAGCTGTCCCTGGAGCTAGGCTTGAATAGGACTGTCCTGGGAGTGACCAAGTGTTGGAGGATGAAAGGAACAAAAAGTGCCCACTGAACTGAGATGGTATCTTGAAACCAAAAACCAAGGCAGGCAGCTCCATACCCAATGGATCAGTTTATTACAGGATAACTTACAGGATGGGTTTGGGCAGATGACAATCCAGAAGCATTTGCAACTGCAAATGACAGCCCAGAGTTCACTGGGACAATGTTATAGTTAACCTGGGGTCAGGAATAGGTGCTTAGAAATAGGAAGTGTATGCCTAAGTCAAGATTTATAGTCTCTATAAGAACTCCTTCAATCATCATATTGATCTTTTGTGTCTCTCTCTTTTTCTTTGATAATCTTACGAGGACCTCATCAATATTATTAATCTTTCCAAAGTACCAATTTTGCTTTTTTGTTGAATTGTTAAACTTTTCCTATTGTTTCTGCTTCCAATTTTATTCATCCTGCTATTATCTTTAATAATTCCTTAATCTTATTTACCTTGTCTAAATTTACACTTCTTTTTCTAACTTCTTAAGTTGTCACCTTAGATAATTGATATTAAATCTTCATACTTTTCTAATAAAAAAAATTTTAAGTGTAATTTTCCCTCTACTTTAGCTATATTCCACAACTTTTACTACATGCCTTTATAAATTAGTTTGAAATATTTTCTAGTATCCTCTATGATTTCTTATTTGAGTCACAGATTATTTAGAGGTATTTTGTTTAATGTCTGATTGTTTGGACCTTATCATGACATATATTGTTATTGTTTTCAGTTTAAATATATGTTGGGTTTTTTCTTTGAAATTTATTAAGACATAATTTATGACCCAGCACAAAAATGTACCCCGCTCCCTCCACATTTTCCAACCTTCCTTTACCATTATCAAGTGAAAGTCGCTCAGTCGTGTCTGACTCTTTGTGACCCCATGGACTGTAGTCTGTCAGGCTCCTCTGTCCATGGAATTCTCCAGGCAAGAATACTGGAGTGGGTAGCCATTCCCTTCTCCAGAGGATCTTCCCAACCCAGGGATCAAACCCAGGCTTCCTGCATTGTGGGCAGATTCTTTACTATTTGAGCCACGAAGGAAGCCCAAGAATACTGGAATGGGTAGCCTATCACTTCTCCAGTAGATCTCCCTGACCCAAGAATTGAACCAAGGTTTTCTGCATTGCAGGGGGATTCTTTACCAGATGAGCTACTAGGGAAGCCCTTGTAACATTTTCAACCTCTCCCAAAGAAAGGAAAAGGTGCCCTCTGCTGCCTACTAAGGAGGAACCTTATCCTCCACTTTTCTCTCTTGCTTGCTTTTCCATATGGGAAGAAAGGTCACTAACTGGACAGAGACTGTTGGAGTAATGGGTGGGGTTGTTGAGGCTGAGAGTAGGTAGCATGTTCCAACCTGTCCGTTTCCCTGACAGCCTGGAGAATCTATAAGGACAGCAATGGACTCTCTTTTGCTTCATATTCAAATTTCATAAATTCACTTGCATACATACCCATGATTTGCTTCCCAGAGAAAACTTGGGAGCCAGCCATTATCTTTTTATAGTTTACATTTTTCTAAATCTTCATCCATTTATGGGGATCCTACAAATGGTTCAGTGGTAAAGAATCCTCCTGCTAATACAGGAGATGCAGTTTCGATCCCTGGGTCAGGAAGATCCCCTAGAGAAGGATATGGCAACCCACTCCAGTATCCTTGCCTGGAAAATCCCATGAACAGAGGAGCCCGGCAGGGCTACAGTCCATGGGGTCTCAAAAGAGTCAGACAAGACTCAGAAACTGAGCAAAACCAACAAAAATACTTGTTCTTGGAGCCAAATGTTCACATCAAGTATCCCCTTAGACTGGGGAAGGGAGTAAGCAGCCATCCTAAGATCTAGAATTAAGGGAATGAAATCGATGGCCCCCTCTGTGTTCTCTGGTTCCACATATATCAGTCATGACTTACTGGAGAGCTATGCATATGGAAGTTATTAAGCTCTATTATTCCTTTCAGTCAGTTCAGTCATTCAGTCACGTCCGACTCTTTGCAACCTCATGGACTTGCAGCACGCCAGGCTTCCCTGTCCATCACCAACTCCTGGAGCTTGCTCAAACTCATGTCCACTCAGTCGGTGATGCCATCCAACCATCTCGTCCTCTATCATCCATCTCTCCTCCTGCCTTCAATCTTTCCCAACATCAGGGTCTTTTCCAATGTGTTAGTTCTTTGCATCAAGTGGCCATCAGGAGCTTCAGCTTCAGCATCAGTCCTTCCAACAAATATTCAGGGTTGATTATCTTGCTGGATTGATATCCTTGCTGTTCAAGTGACTCTCAAGAGTCTTCTCCAACACCACAGTTCAAAAGCATCAATTCTTCGGCCCTCAGCTTTCTTTACAGTCCAACTCTCACATCCATACATTACTTTGGCCCCTCTTTAACTCCTTGTGAGTGATCACTACTACCAAGAATACAGAGAGGATTAAGAGTAGAAAACCTGCACTTCTAATCTCCAGCAGTACTCCTGAGCTTTTTTCTCTCAAAGAGGCACCCTGTTTCTACCAAGTTGAGGAACATCTAATTCTAGAATGAGAGGTCTATATTCCTAATCCTAAACTAAAACCACACCAAAAATTACTAACAGAATAAAAGAAGCACTCTCTGCAGAGGTACCAAGTTTGTGCATTCATCCTGTATCACAATTACTGAAGATGTTTCTTGCATTGGAGATTAAGTTAGACACTTAGCTTTGAGAAGTAAATGAAACATAAAAGATTCCTATCTACCAGAAGCTTATGGCTTAAAACGGAAGCTATAGACAAAACTACTAATACCACAAAATCAAATCTAAAATGTAATAATTCTGATTCAGGATACTGGATTGAAAATATTATGTACTTTCTCTCTCTCCCAGAAGTCTCATTTAGTAGAAAAATAATTATGAAAATAACCATAACAGTTCTATTATACAGAGATGTGTAAAACGATTGGTTCAAATATTTTCTGATTTTTCAGAATCCATAAATCAAATTGGATTGGAAATATATAAAAAAACAAAATGAAAAAATCTGCAAACCAATGTAAATGTGGACGGTAGAATTATGAGTTAGGGAAAGAGTAATTAGAGAAGTTAAAGCTTGACTTAGAGATAGGAAATGTCCTTATTAAGAGATCTAGGGAATACTCCAAGCTTAGAATAATAGAAATGAAAACAGAAAAGAAAAATCATTCAGTGAATTGATGAAGAAATTATTCTTGTAGTGCCAGAGATGGGTCAGTTTACTATCCTGTGCACACAAAGTGACAAGGAAACCAGCTCCCTCTGTAAATGAAGGAGATGTTGCTGCTTCTCCAAACCCTGTCATTGCTGTGGGGGCAGACAGAGAGAATCAGTTAATTCTGAGGTAGTGTCAGTTCTCAAGGTTAGAAATAGCTAAAAATCATGGAAAAGCAGCTTCACAGATCAGCAAAATACACTGTAGTATCTCTGGCTCCAGGCATAAAAGCTTCTCTATTTCAGCAAAGCTGAAAGAAGCAACAGTTAGAACTGAATATGGAACAATGGACTGGTTAAAAAATTGGGAAAGAAGTATGCCAAGGCTATATATTGTCACCCTGCTTATTTAACTTATACACAGAGTACCTCAAAATGTTAGGCTGGATGAAACATAAGCTGAAACCAAGATTTCCGGGAGAAATATCAATAACCTCAGACATGCTGATGACACCACCCTTATGGCAGAAAGTGAAGAGGAACTAAACAGCCTCTTGATGAGAGTGAAAGAGGAGAGTGAAAAAGCTGGCTTAAAACTCAACATTTGAAAAACTAAACTCATGGCATCCAGTCCCATTACTTCATGCAAATAAGTGGGGAAACAATGGAAACAGTGACAGATTTTATTTTCTTGGGCTCCAAAATCACTGCAGATGGTGACTTCAACCATGAAATTAAAAGATGCTAGCTCCTTGGAAGAAGAGGTATGACACACCTAGATAGCATATGAAAAAGCTGAGACATTACTTTGCCAACAAAGGTTCATATAGTCAAAGCTATAATTTTTCTAGTAGTCATGTATGGATGTGAGAGCTGGACCATAAAGAAAACTGAGTGCTGAAGAATTGATGCTTTTGAACTGTGGTGCTGGAGAAGACTCTTGAGAGTCCCTTGGACTGCAAGGAGATCAAACCAGTCCATCCTAAAGGAAATCAGTCCTGAACATTCATTGGAAGGACTGATGATGACGTTGAAGCTCCAATACTTTGGCCACCTGATGTGAAGAGCCAACCCATTGGAGAAGACCCTGATGCTGGGGAAAATGAAGGCAGGAGGAGAAGGGGATGACAGAGGATGAAATGGTTGAATGGCATCACCAACTTGATGGACATGAGTTTATGCAAGCTCTGAGAAATGGTGAAGGACAGGGAAGGCTGGTGTGCTGCCGTCATGGGGTCACAAAGGGTTGGACACAACTGAACAACTGATCAACAACAAATTTCAGCAAAAGAAGAGGAAACTCAGTACATCTTTTCATTTTCCTCCTGACAGCCTACAGGGAATTCCGCCTGTGGGCAAATCCCTGGTTAGTGACCTATAGAGTCCCACCATCAGGGCACAGGGGCTGTGACATTCACAGCCTCTAGGGAAAGTCACACCACCTACTCAAACCAGTTAATTCTTGTCAATGAACAATTACTTAAGAGTAAGGATCTATAGATATATAGTTTATAGTTTGAGGAAAACTGGTATCCTAAAAAGGAAGGGCCATGCTAAACAAACAGAAAGGCAAATCCATTACAGAGAAGAGAGAATGAAGAAAAACAGATTTTTTTATTTAAGTAATTTTTTTCTTAAATGTCCTTTTTAATGCATTTTTGAGGTGGCAGAAATGTAAGGCAAAAAGTAAACCAGCAGAAAAGATAAGAATGTTAATCCAAAGCATCAGTACTGACATTTAGCTGAATGGCTACACAGTGAAATACTTTCATAATATTGATAAATGTTTATCATGGGTAATCAAGAAAAAGAGAAAAAGCCCAAGTAAACACTGCTAGGAATGAAATAGGGGATATACTACAGACACAGTAGAAAATTAGATAATAAAATAATTTAAATAATTTTCTCATACTGAATTTGGATGTGAGTAAAACAAATAGACCTTCAGACAAGAACCGCAAACCTTTTCAAAAGGAAATTTTTAAAGACATCCTCAGGTAGAGAAATACATATCTCCTAGAAAGATCTGAGATGAAAATTATATACTGCTTAAGCTATAGGTTAGTATGTTGTAACAAAGATCCCCCCAAAATACAGTGCCTTAAACCAGTTTCAAGTTCATTTCTGTCACAGGTTTAAGTCAGGTTTGGTGGCCCAGGAAGAATCAGGACACAGACTTCTCTACAATGTTGCCCTGCCATCTTCAACACACATTTCCATCTTTTGATCCAAGGAAGCTGCTTCACATTCACATTCCAAGCACTGGAAAGTAGTATAAATGGAAGGAGAAAGCAAATTACTCCTTTTGTAATCCACTCAAACTAAGTACCTCTAGTGGCAAAGTAGTTGTTTCCCAGTGTGTGTGACACAGCATAGCCGGGCTTCCCCAGGACAACTGCAGTTTCAGTTCAGTCGCTCAGCTGTGTCCAGCTCTTTGCGACCCCATGGACTGCAGCACACCAGGCCTCCCTGTCCATCACCGACTCCTGGAGTTTACTCAAACTCATGTTCATTGAGTCGGTGATGCCATCCAACCATCTCATCCTCTGTCGTCCCCCTCTCCTCTCACCTTCAACCTTTCCCAGCATCAGTGTCTTTTCAAATGGGTGAGCTCTTCACATCAGGTGGCCAAAGTATGGGAGTTTCAGCTTCAACATCAGTCCTTCCAATGAACATTCAGGTCTGACTTCCCTTAGGATGGACTGGTTGGATCTCCTTGCAGTCCAAGGGACTCTCAAGAGTCTTCTCCAACACCACAGTTCAAAAGCATCAATTCCTACAATATTGTAAAGTAATTAGCCTCCAACTAATAAAAAATAAATGGAAAAAAAAAACCAAAAGCATCAATTCTTCAGTGCTCAGCTTTCTTTATAGTCCAACTCTCACATCCACACATGACTACTGGAAAAACCATAGCTTTGACTAGATGGACCTTTGTTGGCAAAATAATGTCTATGATTTTTAATATGCTGTCTAGGTTGGTCAACTTTTCTTCCAAGGAGCAAGCATCTTTTTATTTCATGGCTGCAGTCACCATCTGCAGTGATTTTGGAGCCCAAAAAAAGCCCAGGACAACTTACCATAGTTTAAGTCCGACACCTAGAACAGTGATGAGAATATGTACTCCCTCCTGCAATAAGAACTCAAGACAAATCCTCCCTTACTCACCCACATGTACTAACCAAATTAAAGATTTCATACTCAGTTCTATAATAGAAAACTACTATTAGGAGTAAAATTTACAAAGAAAGGAGAAATTAGAAACACTAACCATCTACTCTACCACTTCTACCACCATGGAATCTCAAGATAGGATACTCTGATTGATCACTTGAGCATGTTACTTCTAGGTACCAGTGACTTGATTTCTTCCAGGACTAAAAAACATTGTAACTTTTCTAGGGACACAAAATAGTTAAGATCAATATGAAGGCAACATCCTACAAACAAGCAACAAATCAATTAGGACAATTCTCTTGTAAATTTTTACCCAGTTCCTGTTAGCAGAGATGGAGGGAGGCCTCATTGAAATCACTCCATATCCACATTTCAGAAAAAGTAACTCAGTTTAAGTGGCATAACTGCTTCTAAATTTACTAACAAACCTATGCTTATCAACATCATATTCTAGCATACGTTATAGTTTTGAGATACAAATAATTACATGGTTACTTTTGCTTGGTTAAATTAATACTTATAAAATACATAAATTGAATACTTCATCTTATTCCTTCTTTATCCAAAGAAAAATACAGGTAAATTAAAATGCAATAAAGTTGAAATACAACAGATCTTTTAAAAAAGAAAACCACTATTCACATGTGTTTCTTCACTAAATTCAGGGATATCACATTATTCCCTATTACAGTATCTGCTCCATATAAGTTTGTTAATAACATCTATATTTCAGTAAAAGGTATTTTCTCACATTGTGACTGTCTCAAATGATTTGAGAAAGGTTCTTACTACACAGGAGCCTAGTGACCTGAAGCTCACAGCACTTACAAGTTTTGATGACACTCGAAACTAAAAGCAAACAAATGTTGGGACTTCCCATACATGCTCTAGGAGATGTTGCACAGTCAGTCATTAGATAGGAAAAAATGGCATATCCAGAGCCATCATCCATTTCTCCTAACCCCAGACCCCTTCATCACCAGGAATAGAGAAATGTTTGGATTAGGAAATAAAGGATGGAGGAAATATTCACAATTAGGCTCTCTAGGAACATCCAAATCAGTTGTGGAGCCAAGTGTTCATGATATTCTTTGCCATGAGACTATTATGATTAGAAAGATATCTCACAATAACAATGGACTCTATCCATATGGCGAAGACCAACCATGGGCTCCTGGCAGTATATGACAGGGGCCTCTGAAGAAAATGATTGGGATGTGTTCAGATCTGTCCTTTTATGTCAAACACCCTGAGTACTCGCTGGCGGATCTGCTGAGTCTTCACCCCATAGACCAGAGGATTGAGTGCAGGTGGCACCAGGAGGTAGAGTGTGGCCAGAAGAACATGGACGTGATGGGGCACCTGCTGGCCAAAGCGGTGAGTGAGGAAAGAGAACATTCCAGGCACGTAGAAGACCAGGATGACACAAATATGAGATCCACATGTGCTAAAGGCCTTAAGCCGGGCCTCACCCCCTGGTACCTTCAGCACTGCCTGCAGGATGAGGGCATAGGAAACGCCAACGGCCAGGACATCTAGGCCAACCACAAGCAGTGCCACCGCCAGCCCATAGGCTCGGTTCACTGTGCTTTCTGAGCAGGCGAGTTTTACCACGGCCATGTGTTCACAGTAGGCATGGCCTATGACGGTGGCCTGGCAGAAGACAAGTCTCCTCAACAAGATGGGGAAGGGGAGGAGGAGGAGTAGCCCCCGCACCAGCACCGCCATCCCAATGCGCCCTATGACCCTGGGATGCAGGATGGTAGAATGGTGCAGAGGGTGACAAATGGCTACATAGCGATCCAGAGCCATGGCCACAAGTACACCCGACTCCATGGAAGAGAACGCGTGGATGAAGAACATCTGGATCAGACAGACGGTGTACCCAATCTCATGGGCGTGAACCAGGAGCACTGCAAGGGTTTTGGGTGCAGTGGAGGAGGCTAGGACCAGGTCAATGCCAGAGAGCATGGCCAGAAAGAGGTACATAGGCTGGTGCAAGGATGGGTCAGTCCAGATGGTGAGGAGGATGGTGACATTGCCCAGGAGGGCAAGAAGGTAAAGGACACACAGCAGGAGTGCTATCCAGTGCTGGCTTTCCTCTAAACCTGGGATGCCGATCAGGAAGAAGGATGGCTGGATCAGCCTCCAGCTGGAATTCCTCAGGGTTGTCATCTAAATGGCTTGGGAAGGGAAGAGGCAAAAAAAACCAAAATCATGATTTCTTCGTTCTTTATGGATTATCACATTGTCCAGATCTGGCTACCATCTTCAAGAGATGAAGAAAGAAGTTTAAACTGTAACACAAGGGAATAAAATCAGGTACTAAGAGGAAAATCTCTTTTTCTTCTGATAATTTAGCAAAGGCAAGATATCCACATATCTTAATTAAGGGAGACTAGTTTCTTTTAGGGATAAGGGTAAGCATAGACTGCTTTTAGAGATATGTTGAAATTCAAACATTCAGTTACTTCTAATCTGCAAGTGTCTACACAGAATAATTCTTTTTTTGCCCCTTGGCATTGATCAACACTATATATCAGTCTCTTACTTTTTAAATTAGTATTCCTCAGATTCCACGACTTAGTACTCTACCAGTGTTTTTCGTGTATCCCCAGTCCACCGCTTTCTCCATCTACCTATTAGTTATATGTTACTGATTCCAAGGACTCACTCCTTCCCCTCTTCCATATTCTGTACTTTATCCCTGATTGAGCTCACATGAGTTTAAGTATTTATATACTTTAATTTATACACTTCCAACCAGCTTTTTTAAGTCAAATATCTTTCTGAAACACAAATCCACTTTTCCATTTGCTTCCTAAATATCTATACCACATGCTCAACATATTCAAGATTGAATTAACTTACCTATTCTTCCTAAATCAGCTCTACTTCACTTTTGCCACATTTTTGTGAATTACATCACTGTCAACCTATTCAACCCAATATATGAACTTGAAATTACCCCAGCTTATTATGTCTCTCTTGTCTGCAAAGTCCCATGGACAGAAGAGCCTGGTGGGTTACAAAAAGATTCTGACAGTACTCAGTGAGAGCGACTGAGCATGCACAGATCTGTCTCTCATCCTTTTTACTTATTCACAGTGTCTGTTGACTGGATTTTTAACCCTTCTTATACCCACTTCTTTTTCTCAACCCCCAATGTCAATGTTTAGGTCATACTCCCTACTACTCCAAACTGTATTGTGTCCTTAAATCTCTCTGCTTTTATCACTTATCCTTTCAATTCACTCTCTATTCTCAAGCCAAAGGTTTTTAAATGCATCTAAAATGCAGATGTCTTCATGTCACTCCTACAGTTAAATTTTTTTAGTTCATTTAATCTGTGAAATAAAACCTACATTTATGACTGGTATACAAGGTTTTCAAAGTCTATCTTTTTGTATCACTTTGACATGTACTTAATATATTCCCACATGTGTAGCTTACTTTAACCATTTTTATGTTTTTGGAATTATATGAGTATACCATCCTATTTTACATGGGCCTTTTAATGTATTCTTTCTCCTCCTCTTTATCTGAATTGCTATTTCTTCAAACTTCAGAGTCCACTGTCTTCTGCCTCTTAAAAAGGATTCACTGACTATGTTTGAACCACTGATTGAGTTATGAGCATTTTATTTCATTATCCTTCTTTGTTCATCCACAATTTTCTGTTTTATCTATATCATAGAGATTCTTTCAGTGTCTTAATGATTTATATCAAGTAAAGGACCATGTCTCATTGAAATTTATAATTATCAGCTAGCTGGCAGAGAGTTCATGATGTAACAGGCTAACACAAGCTGTGCAAGAAGACAGATTAAAATTTTAATTCTGCACTTTTCACATTCTATAAATGAAATCTTGGTATGATACTTAAACTCTCTGTCTATAATGCCTCATCTGATGGTAAAGCAAATATTAAGTGTTACAAGTGTTTATAAATATTAATTAAATGATGTATATCGGTTATACTATAAATTATACACAAACTCATAGCTGGTTCTGTAATCTTACCCTCAAAGGCAAAACCTTTTATGATACTTCTCCAAAGCAGTCCTGGTGACTATGAACAAGGTACTGAGAAAGGAAGATGTTATTACCAATTGGCAGGTCCCAGAGGCCACCCAAACCCATCTGAATAGAGCCAAAAGTAACCTCCCGATTGGTTAGAGGCACATAGAGCTAAATCTGCTGTCCCAGGGACAGCTGATTACATAAGTAAGGAGTGGTACCTACCCTTGACCTGATGGCTAATGTTGGTCCAGTGTTGGGCATCACTCCTAAGCCTGTACATCCTGATTATTATAATAAGAAATCTCATGTTCAGGAAGCTAAGAAACCCCACATTGCTGTGTAAGCTCAGACTTCTCATATTCACAGGTCAAACTCAGACTCAATAAATACTTTAGTGGATTTTGTACTTCAGTATGTTCTATCCTCCATCTATTGTGAATGTTGTGTGCTAAAAGTTATCATAATTGAGCCATTCCTTTGGACAAAGAGCTGATTCACACAAAATCGCTTCTCTTTCCTGAGTGTAGATCTTGCTCAGTGACTGGTCTATGTACAAATACAACATCCTGACATATTTTCTCCTATATGAAACAACACTGAAGTACCATCCCAGCTCAAGAGCATCCCTATGGAACCAACATCAGCATCTGGGGTAACTGGATCACAGTTTAACTTCTTTCTCTGCTTCATCCTGCTTCCTTCACTCTTGACAGGTGTTATTTCCAAGTATACTTCAAAATAAGCCGCCTACATACAAATCTCTGCACTAGGGTTATTCTAGAGGACTTAACCTAAGATAAACGCCACCTGTCTCAGGTGAATTGAGCACTCTGCTTCTCTTTGGGGAATTGTGGCAAGCATACAAACATCAACTTCAATACTATAGCAAGTATAGGATAAATACACATCTCAGACAACTCATCCCAGGAAGTTTCCAATGAGGTAGGCTAAGATCTTCTTTATCATATCTTTCCAACACCAGGTAAACTCTTCCCTTGGTCCCATCTCAGATAAAGCAGCTACCAGTCCACCCCAGGGACCATGTTCTCCTTTGGAATAAAGTTTTAACTGCAGTCTTTTCATTCTTCCAGTCTATAAACATTTCACTTATAGCTAGCAGGAAGCCTCAGTTATTCATTTATTCAATAGATATTAAATATCTACCAAATCTAAGTATTCTAATAGATGTTGGACAAAAAAACAGCCACCAACAGCTGATGGGACAAAATGGTCCTTGTGATCACAGATCATGGAATGATACTTTTAGATACATGATCATAGGAATAACTAGTAGAAGTTATAAGTATTATAAGTCAAAACTAAAATGTTTTATGAGAACATTCTCAGCCTGGAGAGTTCAGGGAAGCTGTCCTAAATTCAAGTTCATAACCAAAAGAATGGGTTAAAAGTGATGAGAGGGGTGAGGGTAAGCTGAGGATACAAAATCCCTGAGGCAGGATAGAAGGGAGCTTGGTATTGTCAAAGACCTGAAGAAATCATGACATTGGGGAATGTAGTTCTTAGGAACTTAGCCTGGCCTGTAAGTAAGACTGCACCATGCACATTTTAGGTCATTTTAAAGGGCAGCAGAAAGTTATGAAGATTTTAAGCAGAAGGTTGAAACACAATCAGAATCTCATTATTAAGTATCATACTAAGAGTATAGATAGGAAGGAATGAAGCATAGATGATGGGACATCTGTTGGAAACAAGCATAGCAATCTTTAATGAGGTTCAAGTCTAAGTATACTCCATGGGAATCGGTAAATGAGATAGGATCTTTGGGAACAAAGAAATGAAGAATAAGAAAAACTAGAGTGTTCAATGGGTCATTCACCCTGAAGTCTCCCTCCAGGACTATGGGTAGCTAAATAATAAAGAAGATATTGATTAAGTCATCATTTGATGAAAGAAGAGATATTAGTAATGGGAAGAGGTAGAGGATGATACAGGTGAATGACACGAACCTCAAAATTACCAGTCTGTGCTTGTTTGTTTGGTAGTCGTTTTTTTTAAAAAAAGAAAAAAAGAAAGAATGAACTGAACACTGCATTTGGGAACAAGAACAGTAAACTCACTTCCAAATCAGAGGTAAAAGAGGTGTGAGAAAATGGATGTTCCCCACTCAGTAGGAAGTGTAAGATTTTAATTAGAAAAATATGAGAACTATGAGAGCACCAGCTTCATACACATTTAGTAGACATTAAATGACAGAGTTTATGTATAATACAGTTCTATTCTCTAAGCTTCAGGGTACCACAGAATAAGAGGAAAACAACAAGAGCTGCTCATATTATCAAGACTTTACACTAAGGTCAATACAAAGAGGGAGCAGCCACAGGGCTGTAGAGGGAGATACCTTAGGTGGATGGAGGTTTGAGTGATAACTACCATCAATAGAGGGTTTTGATATCTGATGGAGCTTTGATGGAGCAGCTTTGGCTGCTCCCTCTCTTCTGCCCATCTTTCTTCCACTCCCATCAGTGGAGCAGGGATAAGAGAAAGGTGGTCCTTCTCTTTTTGCCCTTTCTTTGAAAAGCTTTCTTCTTACTAATAATATTGAAGATTAATATTTAACAGAGAAAAATATGGGATCATACAGTGTGGCATAGAACAGAAGCCACTTCAGAGAAGGACTGAGGCAGACTCCCCGTAGGGACTATAAATTTAATCCTGGTCCACTTATCCATCCAACAATTCAGACTCATAGTCTCTAAACTCTGGTCATTTAAAGCATCAATTTAAACCCAGTCTAACCCATGTCCCATCTCTGCCCATGGCCTCCCATTGAGAATTAATGCTCTAAAACTTAGAACCAATCTTTACCATAGCACTATCACATTTTATCACAATTTCTATATTTTCAAGTTCATTTCATCATCACACTGACAGCCTGGTAAATACTCAGGGTGAGGAAGAAACTAATGAAGAAAAGGAGAGCAAATAAAGAAAAAAAGAAAGACAAATGCTAGTTTTCTCTTTGTTCCTTGCTTCTGCACAGCAGAGAGTCTGTGTTATAAACATGTCCTCTAATATGTTTGCATAGTATCCAAAATACCACCAGTTGAACTTGTAACACCTGAAAAGACTAAGTTAACGTGCCCTTAGTCATGACGGTGGTAGTGAAGACAGTACTATAAATAGTAGTTGCAATGGCAATGACATTTTTGTGACAATTTATTTAATTTCTCCAATAAAAATGTATTGAGTACCTACTGTTACACTTATGAAAATGTATGTGTTCATTTATGGAAAAACACAATGTGATTGATGAGGAAATATGCTAGTGATGACACAGTCCATGAAAAGAATGAGATGTATTTATTGAACAAACATTTATTGAGAGCCTATTATATGTCAGGTACAATGATAAGAATACAACACATCTAACTCACAATTTACTAGAGATGGGGGACAGAGATCATTCATTCAATCTGTATATATAGAGAGAAACTGTTATGGATAATGAAAGAAATACACACAAAGCTCTGTGTTCAAAAAACAGGTGACCTTATCTAGTTCAGAAAAGTCTTCCTCAAGAAGGTGAGGTTTGAATTGAAATTCAAGATGAGTAGAAATGGCAAGGAAAAGGACAGGATGATGCATTTCCATTAGGAAGAGCCCAGACAATACATAAATGGAGGAAGTTGGACTCTTGAAGAACTAAAGAAGGAAACATGTCATTACAAATACATAATACTCACTCAACACTACATATATTGCAAGAGTGTGTAAATACCTCAGAGCATACAATAAACATTACAGTGAGTACCGATGGTAGAAACTGGAAGACAATGGGCAAGAGTGTTAGAAATGAAGACAGAAAATGAACAAACAAAGCAAGAATTAGAACAATAATTACTGTGTGCAATAAATTTTAACTCAGGTCTTTGTACTGGAGACTAAAATTGAGGAAATAAAGAATTATCATTAACCTGAGAAGTTAAAAATACATAATACTATAAGAGCCATGGAGGGTCATCCATCTCAAAAATAGGCTAGAAAAATACAAAGAATAAAGATTTCAAACATTATTGGCAATTTTGGAGTCAGATGGAGCATAAATATTTTACAGAGTTTCTCTCATCATCTTAAGACTTAATGTAGCTCCAGAATTTGCCACCCCAGTTTCTGTGATGCCAAGGTTTTTCTGATAGAGGGAGACTTACTGCTTCCACAGACAGGCTATGTGTCAGCATCATGGTGGTGGGAGGTGGCCCATGTTTTCATATGAAATGCTGAGTCACTTGATCCAGATCTATTAAAGTCTAGTTATTTCTTAATTACCCGATGCATTTATTTGGTCAAGGCAAGTAAATAACAAACTTTTAAGGGGAAAGGTATCCAAAAAATTATTTGCTGATTGATCAACTGATACACCCCAGCCTTTCTCGATTTTCATCCAAATATCTAAACGCCATAGGTCTCAGAAGAGATCTCCCAACTTCTAAACACTCAGGATAACATCATTTGCTTTCTCTTCTTTGTCCCCACCAGGTAAGTGGCATGGTCTTATGGGGCTCCCATCCCACAGGGGAGGGTCACTTTGGCCCCCAAGGTCCAACTAATGAGAACTACACTCAGGTGGGATCAATCTGGTTGAGACTTAGAATTTTACACAGGCACTCCCGGATCTGCTTGGTCTTGACTCCATAGACAATGGGGTCCAGTGCAGGGGGAAAGAGCAAGTAGAGATTGGCAAGGATGACTTTGGCAGCAGAGGCTGTGGGTTGGCCAAAGCGCTGCATGATTACAGAAAGAAAGCCCGGTCCATAGAAAAAGAGAATGACACAGACGTGAGCTGTACATGTGCTGCCTGCTTTAGCACGTGCCTCAGATGAAGGCAAATGAATCATGGTCCTCACAATCTGCCCATAAGAGTAGGCAATAAAGGCCACATCCCCAGCACCAAGAAAGATCGCCACAGCAAAGGCATAGAGGTTATCCACGGTGGTGGCCCCACAGGCCAGTTTCACCACCACCATATGCTCACAGTAGGTGTAGGCAATTGTGTGGGAGCCACAGTAGGGCAGCCGATAGGCCAGGCTTGGAAAGGAGATGGTCAAACCCACACCCCGAAGCACCACCAGGCCTCCAATCTGGGCAACAACTACCGGGGTGAGAATGGCTGCATAACGTAGTGGGTTACAGATGGCCACAAAGCGGTCCAGGGCCATGGCCACCAGCACTCCTGATTCCATGGCAGAGAAGGCATGGATGAAGAACATCTGGAAAAGACAGGAATAGGAGCTGATGGCTGTAGCACCAAACCAGAAAATGGCCAGCATCTTGGGCAGAGTGGAGAGAGAGAGAACCAGGTCAACAAAGGAGAGCATGGCAAGAAATAAAAACATGGGCTGGTGAAGACTGTGTTCTGTCTGGATGAGAAAAAGCAGCACACCATTCCCAGTCACTGCCAGGAAGAACATGAAGCAAAAGGGAAGTGAGATCCAAATGTGGACAGCAGTCAGTCCTGGGATGCCAGCCAAGAAGAAAGTATGTGGGAAGAGATGAGAATTATTGAAAAAAGTCATGGTGGTCATCTCACTTAGAAGTGTGAGGTGCCCCTACAAAGAAAAGCAAGCAGGTTAAATTCAATGAGGAGATTAGAAGCTCAGGATATGTGGTCTCACTAACTCCACCATCACCATCAGTCTTCCCCCATTATTCTAAGAAAATAGTCAAAAGTAATTTTCAATTTAGTCAATATTTCTGCAAGATCTTTGAACACAGAAGAGACAAGTCAGCTTGGTCCAGTGGGAAATGCATTGAACAAAAAAAAGCAGAAACCAGTTTCCAGAATTACACTTCCTATTGTATCTGTGACCTGCAGCAATTCACATAATTTAAGCAAATCACAGATTCAAGTAGATGCCCAGGAACTGTTGTAAGTGAAACTCCTTCCCATCATTCTCTTATTCCCAAATTCTGAATCTAATCAGCATAGATCTCATATAAGTCTTATACAACCAACCCTCATCTGAAACTGCCCCAAATCCTAACATGTGGAAAATTCCTTAATTTGAAGACATTCTACTTCTCCAAACTCCACTGACTTCCAGGTTACAGAATAAATGGTCTCTGATGACTCCAACACTGATTAGGTTCTTCCTTGGATTATTCCCCAATCATTTCACAAATGCATATCTTGCTTCTTTCCCCAAAATCATAATAGAGATCTGATTTTATCACCTCCTATATCTCCCTCTCCTTCAAGGTGGTATTGTACAGGGGTAGACACAAAGTTCAGAGTTGTGGTTATCTGGAATAAACAGAAACTTTTTTAATAATAATCATATGAAAGTCAAAAACTCTATATCACAGCTATACTGCTGAGAACAGGAAATAAAATGATCATATATACCTTCCAGTTCAGTTTTTCATGTAATCACATAACGTGTACAGAATTACACATATCCCCAGCATGTACTATGCTCAAAACATCATTTTGTAGGTTAGAAAACTAAGGTCTAGAAATAAGCAAAAAACCCAGAGTCCCAGAGTTATTAGTGGCAGAATCAGACAAGATCTCATATCCACTGATCCACAAGCTAGGAGGTTATCATCTTGTCTTCGAGTGAACAGTCACTGCTGTGGAGCAGAGGAAGAACACCCAGGACACTGTGGACAGGAGTGGGTAGTACAGGAACCAAATAGCATGGCAGATAAAGAATGACTTAGGGATTATGTGTCTCTCCAGCATCCCCCAACATCTGCAGTACCACAATCCTCTCATGTCAAAGAAAGACACAAGGACATGCCGAGACCTGGGCCCAGGGTTTGAGAGGGTTTTGGAGCATAAGAGTGATTCACATTCCAGGCACAGACATTACAGCTGGTTTCATCTCATACTTTCAATGGCAGCAAGAAGGAGTCTCTAAACATGAGGGAAAGGAGCAGAAGTTAGCCCAGGAGCATAGCTCAGAAAAGAAGGAACATAAACGCATTAACATACAATATTTGTTTTTCTCTTTCTGACTTACTCAACTGTGTGTAACAGACTCTAGGTCTATTCACATCTCTACAATTGACCCAATTTCATTCCTTTTTACTCCTGAGTGATATTACATTGTATACATATAACAGATTCACTTCGTCCTACAGCAGATATTAACACTACATTGTAAAGCAATTATACTACAATTTGAAAAAAAAAAAAGAAATTAAAAAAAGAAGGAACAGTGCGGATTAAAAATGACCAAGAACATTTTGCTTTTCTCTCCAAGAGAAATTACATGACTGTTGCCCATACCTTAAAGCATAGCTGCTAAGGAGACTATGTGATAACAGCAGAAGGCATAAGGGCTTGGAAGATAAGGAGATTTGAGTGGGCCTGTAGTTCTGATGTCTTGGAATAAACTCTGGACCGGAAGTCAAGATCCTGGTTCTAGGTACTTTTTCTGCCGTTTGTTTTCTGTGTGACTTTAAGCAAAGCATTTAACCATTTTCAAGCCTTAGTGTCCTGACATGTGAAAGGAATATACTAAAACCTACCTCACAGGATCATTATGAGAATCCAGTGACATACAATATGTGAAAATTCCTTATCAAATGCTAAAAACAGTAATTTTATTGTCACCGAATTATAAGAAGTAAGTGATGCATTAGGAGTTATCTGATTAAGAGCAACAGAAACTTTAGTGATTTGACAAAAGATGATAGGTTCAAAAGAAAAAAAAAAAGAAGGTAGATTCACCCCATGGGTGGATGTTGTTTAGTAGTAACCCCGAGCCACCTAGTCAAAAACACTATAGCCTCCCAGATAATGCTTCTTTTATCCCTCCCAACACACATTGTTTCCCTCAAGCATCCACAGAATGTGGTGCTGTGAGGGAAGGGGTGTTGGAAGGTGTCAAGAAATGTGGCTTTGATCACCTGAGCACCTGCTTCAGATTATCCAAAATGCTGCCCAACCTTAAGCCTCAGACCACTTTGTGGAATGAAACAGTGTCTTCATGACTGTGTAGGAAATAATTACATCTAATGGCCCAACTATCCCCTTAGGGAGCCAGCAAATGTCCCTCATTATAAAACTCATGCCTCAAGGGAAAGTCTAACCCAGTAAACTCAACTCCTTTATTTCCATCAGGGAAGTAGTAAAATGAGATTAAGAATTCTGGAGCTAGAGGATTCCTGGAGGCAGATTTAGGGGCCTCCATAAATGTTTCCCTAAGGCTCACCCTGCAGGCTTCAAGGAGAAGCCAACTTATAAATAACTTACTGTTGAGCCAGAACCAACAGGATGTTTGCCTGCTATGGAGGAAGTAATTCTCACACACCCAATTCCCCCTGTTGTATATGACACAATGTGAAAGTGTTAGTCACTCAGTCGTGCCCAAATCTTTGCGACCCCATGGATTATAATCTGCCAGTCTCCTCTGTCCATGAGATTTTCCAGGAAAGAATACTGGAGTGGGTAGCCATTCCCTTCTCCAAGGGATCTTCCTAACCCAGAGATCAAACCTGGGTCTCTCACATTGCTGGCAGATTCTTTACCACATAAGCCACCAGAGAAGCCCATATACAACACAAAAGGTCTAGATAGATCTCTGATGATGCAAATCATCAGTATTGGTGATATTTCCCCTTTTCCCTACTGATATCAATACAATGCGTTTTTACCCCCAGACAGCCTACCAGATTATCCAGATCTGGGAAGGTTGGGGGGAAAATTAAGTTGTAGATGTAGCCTATATGAATCTCTCTTCTTTGGGCCTACCCTTAAACATTACTCACCAAAGAGCTGCACTGACCTTCAGAGGGATGAGAGAAGTTAAGCTACCAGTAAGGTCCCAAGAACAGGGTATTTAATGGGTACCTTTTCAGGCTCTGCCTATAGGGATCCAAAGTGAAACTCCCACCATCCAGATACCAATTAGTACTCTGCTCCCTCTTCAAACAAAGGTCTAACAAGGTCTCTTCTTAATACTGAGTCCTCAGGGAATAGCCCCAATGGGGAATGTTTTGAACATCATACTCCAGGGTGCCATGTCAAGAGAGGGCTAAGGGCCTGCAACCAGAAGAAACGAGAGATGTCCTGTGATGGGAAATGGGACCACCTAATTTGATGGCCAAGCAACCTGATTTAGGGAAGGTAAGAGGAGGGCAGGGAGATGGGTGGGGGGAACAACACCAGGACCAGCTACAATATTACCTATATGACCCCATGACACAGGTGGAACCATGAGAGGAAGAATGGATTAATAAGTGACAGACTTTATAAGAAGAGAGAGTCTGGCCATGGAATAAGGCTGGAGAAAGTGCCAAATGTCTCCTGTGCTAGATTTCAAAATGGCAGACACAAGGGCAGGCCAAGTCCTGTAGGTATTGCCATCCATATCTTATCTCACCTTAGTGAGATTACCTTCAGCTCTGTCTCTTCTTAAATTTCTGTCTCTTCTTAAATTTCTCTACACCTGACTCAACTCAGTCACTAAAATCACTCCTTTAAGTGGTGCCAGATTAATCTATGAGAGAATATTCAAGTGAATAGAGGATCTGGACATTGCATTAGATTGAGAAGGATTGGAAAAATTGAGTGTGTACATAAAAGGACATGTGTGGTGGTATGCATGACTCTTCATGGATTCTTCAAATCCAATAAGGAAAAAGCCATTTGTTTTTTGAAGGAAAAAGGTTTTTTTTTTTTTTTTTATGAAGCCAAAGGAAAAATAAGAACAAATACATGAAAACTTGTAGTTCGGGACTTGGCCAGACTTGTATGTCTTCAGAAAGATAACCCCTAATTAGAAAGATAGAGGTTAACACAAGTTATATTAAAAGAGAATAGCACAATTTGATTGGAAATGGTCATTACCCAGACCAGTTCATCCACTTAGGAAAGCTGTGTTCTAAGGGTACTAACCCACTTCCAGAGGGAAGAAGACATGTTAGGTGTCATTTTAGGTACAGCCAAGATTATGAACACTTAACGTGAAGCACTCAACTTGCTAACACTGAAGCCAAGATTGGTAACAATGAGCCTAGGACAGATCATTCTATCTTACAGGATGCTAGGATATCTCTGAAACTTCAGGATATTGGTATTATAAGTTAGAAAACATCAGGTTAGAACCTCATTGGAGGAGGAATGAGTAGGCAGGAGCAATACAAAGGTCAATCCGAGTGGAACTGAAGGGGAGAATGAGTAACTGAAGAAAGAACTTAAGATTCAGAAAATAGAGAAGTTGGGGGGTTCCCTGGCAGTCCAGTGGTTAGGACTTCATGCTTTCACTGCTAAGGGTACAGGTTCAACCCCTGGTCAGGGAACTAAAAGCCTCCAAGCCATGTGCCCTTTGCCCCCCAAAAAAGGAAAACTATTAAAATTAAAACATTAGATTAATGTAAACATGGACCATCTAACTGAAATCCTCAAATCCTCACCTAAATTCAGAAATTGGGTAAAACATCAAGAGATCAGGACAAGACCAGAGCTCCAAGAATATTCAAGAGGATTTGGATCAATAATCTAGATCAATAAAAGTATTTCTTGAGTTCCTCTTAAGGGTTGTGAAAGAAAGAAAGAAATATGGATTTTTAGAGTCAGGTGAAAGATACACATCAAGCTAAAGCAAAGCATCACCAAAGGCAAGCAGAGGTACAAGCAGAGATTTCTGTGGCCACACCTTGGAGAGATGGAAACACCTTGGAGAGACAGAAACTAATTATGCCTGTGGGAATCAAGGAAGGCTGTACTAATGAGACAATATTAAAAGGAAAGTTGAAAAGTGAAAATAGAATATTTCAGGATCAGACATTAACATTAAAGCCACCAAAACTACTAAAGTATGGAATTCTTGATGAATAGTCAAGAACTGAAAATTGAAGGATTAGTGGAGAGGAATGAGATTTAAGAGGGAAGTTGGATCCAGGTTGCAACAGGTCTTAAGTGCTCTGCTGAATAACACTACATGTTAAATAAGAGGTCAAGGAAGACAACACAATGAGCAAGGAAGTTGTTTAAGCAGGGCAGTGATGATAATAGATTAGTGACTTAGTAGATTTCTTGCATATATTCTGGGCATGAGAAGAAAGACATGATATCAGAATGAGTAAGAATTAGTGAAATCCTAGAAGAAATCTGTGGCAATGGAGTAAAAAGGAGGAAATTGGATCAAGTCTTTACTGATAAATACTGTCAATTAAAAAATAGACAATAATCTTATGCAAACTTTTAGAAAATAGGGGAGGAGGGAACATGTTCCAACTCATTTTATGAGGTCAGTATTAACTGATAACAAAAGCAGAGACTTACAAAATAAGGAAATCCAGGTCAATAACCCTCATAAACGGAGATATGAAAATCCATTACAAATGATTAGCAAATCAAACTCAACAATATATAAAAATGATGATGAGTAGATGGGGCTTGATGATGTTGTGAAAGTGCTACACTCAATATGCCAGCAAATTTGGAAAACTCAGCAGTGACCACAGGACTGGAAAAGGTCAGTTTTCATTTCAATCCCAAAGAAAGGCAATGCCAAAGAATGTTCAAACTACTGCACAATTGCACTCATCTCACACGCTAGTAATGCTCAAAATTCTCCAAGCCAGGCTTCAATAGTATGTAAACTGTGGACTTCCAGATGTTCAAGCTAGTTTTAGAAAAAGCAGAGGAACGAGAAAGCAAATTGCCAACATCCACTGGATCATCAAAAAAGCAAGAGAGTTCCAGAAAAGCATCTACTTCTGTTTTATTGACTATGCCAAAGGCTTTGACTGTGTGGATCACCACAAACTTTAAATTCTTAAAGAAATGGGAATACCAGACCACCTGAACTGCCTCTTGAGAAATCTGCATGCAGGTCAGGAAGCAACAGTTAGACCTGGACATGGAACAGCAGACTGGTTCCAAACAGGGAAAGGAGTATGTCAAGGCTGTATACTGTCACCCTGCTTATTTAACTTATATGCAGAGTACATAATGAGAAACACTGGGCTGGATGAAGCACAAGCTGGAATCAAGATTGCCGGGAGAAATATCAATAACCTAAGATATGCAGATGATACCACCCATATGGCAGAAAGCAAAGAACTTATGAAAGTGAAAGAAGAGAGTGAAAAAGTTGGCTTAAAGCTCAACATTCAGAAAACTAAGATCATGGCATCTGGTCCCATCACTTCATGACAAATAGGTGGGGAAACAGTAACAGACTTTACTTTTTTGGGCTCCAAAATCACTGCAGATGGTGACTGCAGCCATGAAATTAAAAAACACTTGCTCCTTGGGAGAAAAGCTATGACCAACCTAGACAACATATTAAAAAGCAAAGACATTATTTTGCCAAAGGTCCATCTAGTCAAAGCTACGGTTTTTCCAGTAGTCTTGTATGGATATGAGAGTTGGACTATAAAGAAAGCTGAACGTCGAAGAAATGATGCTTTTGAACTGTGGTATTGGAGAAGACTCTTGAGTCCCTTGGACTGCAAGAAGATCCAACCAGCCCATCCTAAAGGAAATCAGTCCTGAATATTCATTGGAAGGACTGATGCTGAAGCTGAAGCTCCAATACTTTGGCCACCTGATGCAAAGAACTGACTCATTGGAGAAGACCCTGATGCTGGGAAAGACTGAAGGCAGGAGGAGAAGGGGACTACAGACGATGAGATGTTTGGATGGCATCACTGACTCAATGGACATGAGTTTGAGTAAACTCCAGGAGTTGGTGATGGACAGGGAGGCCTGGTGTGCTACAGTCCATAGGTTCACAAAGAGTCAGACATGACTGAGCAACTGAACTGAACTGAACTGAGATGGGGCTTGCCCAAGAATGAAAGATAGTTTAACATTCAAAAAAGTTGATTTAATTCATCAAATTAACAAAATAAATGATGAAAAACATATAAAATAAAATCTTAGCATTTGTGGGAAAAAAAGTAAAATGATTATCACTTGAATACAACATGACTGTAAACAGAAAAACCTAAGATCTGTACTATTAAGTGAATTTAGCAGGGTCATTTGATAAAGTCAACACAAAATAGATTTTCTGCACTCTCCACAGTATTAATAGCTATGAAAAACTGGAAAATTAGATTCATAAAATTATTATGTATGATGACATCAAAATATATAATATACTCAGGAATAAATCTGATAGACTATATCTGAGTCTCTGCACTGAAAATTAGAAAACATAGCTGGGAGAAATTATAGATTTAAGTTAATGAAGAGAAATGCTATGTTCATTTTTGGAGAACTCAATATGACTAAGGTGTCTAGTCTCCCAAATTGATCTATAAATGTGATGCAATTTCATTGAAAATCCCAGAAGGTTTTTTGTTTGTAAAAATTGGACAACTTATTCTCAAACTTATCGGAAATGCAAAGACCCAACAGAACAAAAATAATTTTGGAAACAATTCAGAAATTATCAAAGTTGGAGGACTTCTTTCAAGACATAGTAAATGTAAATCTACATTATCAAGACATTGATAATGTCTTGTAAATCTGCAATAAATTATAATTCTACAATTTACATTGTAATATCTACAGTGTAATATTAACATAAGGGATAGTTTAATAGCTCAATGGAACAAAAAGAGTTCAGAATACACACACACATATATAAATAATCAGTTGACTTATTTTTTTACTAATGTGTCAAGGTACTGTGATGGGAAAGGGATAAACTTTTCAATAAGGGGTATTGAAACAACTGGATGTTCATATAAAAAACATAAACTTCCTCCATGGGGACCAAGTAGAAACTGAAGATACAGACCACCCCCGATAAGTGGCAAGTATAATAAGCCGGGGAATTTACTTAGGAGGCTTGTCTTGGGCACCCACAAGATGAGTAAATCTCCACACCACCAGCCAGAATCTTATGAGTGTATAGAGAGATCTTAAGTGGGTTTGCTCAGATAGTCTCAACAACACTCTCTCTAAGCTGCATCCTTGAAAATGGCTCTGGCTATGGTAATGGTGGGTGGAGCACCCATTCCAAGGACAGGGAGGGAGTGAGGATCCTCTGATTGCCCAGGTCTAGCTCAGGAATCAATCAGCAGTCACATCCTCTGGACCAGGTAATCCAAAAATCTTAATACAATATAAAAGCTAAAATTATGAATTTTCTAGGAAAAAATAGGACAAAATCTTTGCAACCTTATGTTAGGCAAAAATTTCTTCAATAGGACACAAAGGATGTGTGTTTTATTTTAAACTATAGTTTATTGGCTTTATTTTGCAATTTTATAGTTTTATTTTAATCTATAAAATAAAAATTGATATATTAGAATTTACCAAAATTTTTAAATCTGCTCATCAGAAGACACCATTAAGAAAGAAAAGGCAGCTGCTATCCAAAAGTCTACAAGCAATAAATGCTGGAGAGGGTGTGGAGAAAAGGGAACCCTCTTACACTGTTGGTGGGAATACAAACTAGTACAGCCTCTATGGAAAACAGTGTGGAGATTTCTTAAAAAACTGGAAATAGAACTGCCATATGACCCAGCAATCCCACTTCTGGGCATACACACTGAGGAAACCAGATCTGAAAGAGACATGTGCACCCCAATGTTCATCGCAGCACTGTTTATAATAGCCAGGACATGGAAGCAACCTAGATGCCCATCAGCAGATGAATGGATAAGGAAGCTGTGGTACATATACACCATGGAATATTACTCAGCCGTTAAAAAGAATTCATTTGAATCAGTTGTAATGAGATGGATGAAGCTGGAGCCCATTATACAGAGTGAAGTAAGCCAGAAAGATAAAGAACATTACAGCATACTAACACATATATATGGAATTTAGAAAGATGGTAACAATAACCCTATATGCAAAACAGAAAAAGAGACACAGAAGTACAGAACAGACTTTTGAACTCTGTGGGGGGAGACGAGGGTGGGATGTTTCGAAAGAACAGCATGTATACTATCTATGGTGAAACAGATCACCAGCCCAGGTGGGATGCATGAGACAAGTGCTCGGGCCTGGTGCACTGGGAAGACCCAGAGGAATCTGGTAGAGAGGGAGGTGGGAGGGGGGATCGGGATGGGGAATACGTGTAAATCTATGGCTGATTCATATCAATGTATGACAAAACCCACTGAAAAAAAATAAATAAATAAAGGGGGAAAAAAGAAAGAAAGAAAAGGCAGAAGGAAGCAGGTGGCCGACCTGTCGGCCCCTCGAGGGGCAGCACAGTGCTGCTCCCTATGAGCCCAGGCCACTGCCAGGCGGGTGGCCGACCTGAGGGCGTGGCGCCAAGAAGCCGTACAGCCTAAGCGTCCCGTACAAAGGCGAGTCCAAGGCAGTGCTGCTCAAAGCCGCATACGATGTGTCCTCCTTCAGTTTATTCCAAGGTCCAGCGTTTAGGAATTCACCGCCTTCACAAGCTAACTGATTGTGGAGTACTCTGCAAAAGAAAGCCAAGCTTCTGTCGAACAAGAATATCTGTGCCACGTCTTCGTGAGAAATGAGAGTTTTGCAGAAGCGGTCATTGCTGACTGAGCATCCATCCTGGGGGTCTTTTACCTTGCTAGAGAAGGTACTAGACGAATTCTCCAAGCAGGTCCACATGACAGACTGGCCAGTTGGCTCCCCCGATACCATCCAGTACAAATACACAAGCCTGGGCAGCCACCTCAGTAGACACCGGACCCCCGAGAGGCTGACTCCATAACTAAAGTGCAGGCTGAACTGGATGAGACCAAGATCATCCAGCACCATGGAGTCTTTATTAGAGTGAGGCGGGAAGCTCGATGACCTGGTGTCCAAATCCGAAGTGCTGGGAATACAGTCGAAAGTCTTCTATAAAATGGCCAGGAAATAAAACTCATGCTGTGCAACCATGTGAGGGCGGCCGGCAGAGGCCCCTGCGCTGGCACATCGCCGTCATTCACCTCAGCACCACACCTCCATCCCCCACCCCAGGAAGCAGAGCCGCTTCGCAACGACCCGAGGGGGACAGACTCAACTTCCGCCTTGGAGCTCCTGGGATGAACTGAAGGGTGGAAGGCACCTGGGGCTGGGGAACGTTCAAATTCACATGCCTAGTTATTTTTGAAAAGATAATTTGAGGCCCCTAAAAGTGTGTTTGGGGGCCAAATGGAACAAAGTTCAGTGATTCTGCCAAATAAATAAATAAAAATAAAAGGTAAGTTGCAGACTTGGTGAATATATTTGCACTGCATGGGTCTGAGAAAGGATTTGAATCCAGATTATGTAAAGAAATTATACAGAGAAATAATAAGACAACTCAAAAACAGTAAAAATATGTGAACACTTCTCAAAGGAAGACTCATGGATAGCCAACAAGGTCAGAAGCATATTAAAAGATGTTCAATATCATTAGTCATTGAAGAAATGCAAATTAAAACCATAATAACTTACAATGATAGACATATTAGGATGGCTAAAATTAACACTGACCATACCAAGTGCTGGAGAAGGAAATGGCAACCTACTCCAGTACTCCTGCCTGGAAAATTCCATGGATGGAGGAGCCTGGTAGGGTTAGGGTTACATTGCTGGTAACAATGTAGAATGGTAGAACCACTTTGGAAAACAATTTGGTAGATGCACTTTAATAAAATTAAACATATGTTTACCACATAACCCAGCAACTCCATGCCTGAGTTTTTAAAAATGTTTATTGGGATATAACTGAACTTGGGCAAACTCCAGGAGATAGTGAGGGACAGGGAAGCCTGGAGTGGGGTCCATGGGGTCCATGGGGTCACGAAGAGTTGGACATAACTCGGCAACTGAACAACATAAGTGATTTCCAACTTGTCTAATTTCAGGTGTACAGCACAGTGAATCTGTTAAATATACATATATATCCACTTATTTTTAGATTCTAATGTTCCATATAGGACATTACAGAGTATTGAATAGAGTTCCCTGTGCTACACCATAGGTCCTTATTAGTTATTCATTTTATACAGTAGTTTGCTAGTGTCAATCCCAATCTTTCAATTTATCCCCCCCCAACCCCTCCCAGGTAACCATAAGTTTATTTTTTACATTTGTAACTCTATTTCTGTTTTGTAGATAAGTTCGTTTGTAGCCTTTTTTTAGAGTCCACACAGAAGTAATTCATATGACATTTGTCTTTCTCTGACTTACTTCACTCAGTATGACAATTTCTAAGTCCATCCATGTCATTGCACATGGTGTTATTTTGTTCTCTTTGTGACTGAGTAATATCCCATTGCATATATGCACCACATCTTCTTTATCCATTCATCTGTCGATGGACATTTAAGTTGCTTCCATGTCTTGGCTTTTGTAAATAGTACTGCAATGAACATTGGAGTGTCCATGCCTAAATATTTACTAAAGAGAAATGAAAAATTTTAGGTAAAAAATAATCCAGTTTTATTAATCATTTCCTTTACTTTTAGTCCTTTTTTATGAGCTATTTAAGAAATTTTCATTTACCCCAAGGTTATGAATATATTCTTCTATGCTATCATTTAGAGCTTTTATTGTTTTTAGCCTTTCACATTTATTCTCAAAATTACTTTTATGTGGTTAGGGATCGAGGTTTACTTTTGCCTGTGGGCAGCCTATAGACCTTGTACCTTTTAGAAAAAAGACTGCGCTTTCCCACACTGCTTTGCTTTGTGTTCACATACATGTAGGTTTATCTTTCAGCTCTCTCTTCTTTTTAATAATATTTTTTTCTTTTTCCTGTACTACACTGTGTCAATTATTATAGCCTTATAATATATACTGCTTACATAGCTTAAATTCATCAATCTGATTCTTCTCTTTAGGTATTTTTATTAACAAATATGTGGGAAAGTATCAATTTGTAAGATTAGGTTGAGTGCCATATCAAAATATCCATGGAAATTCTTGTCTCTGGCTTTCCAGTGCCATATATATCCACTGGTCATATCCACTGGTGTCAACAACCTCCCATATTCTTGTGTCATTTGGAGAAAGATGTTATTCTATCCCCTCTAGAGCTCTGAGTCAGTTGACTGAGGCCCTCTCACACCTGCATCACAATCTACTTCTCCGTTTACCCAGTCTTTCCTTCTCCCTGCTTTTCCATGGTTTCTGATACCTAATAAACTTCTTGCACCCTCAACTGTTTCATTGTCTACTTCCCATGAATCAAACCTGAGTCCCTTTGCAGTCCACCTGAAACTATCACAACATTGTTAATTGGCTACACACCAGTACAAAATAAAAAGTTTTTAAAATTTGATACATTTTGGTTTAGTAGGAAAATAGGAGAATACAAATCTCAAGTAGATTTCAAAGAATATGAGAGGTAAGGAACTGGGAGCTACACTGAGAGAAATGCTTTAGGAATTTGTAGGAAAGGAAAGAGAGGGAGCAAATTTAGGACAAGGGTGCAAGGTGGGAGAAAGTTGAGATCAGGAGGTATATTAGTCAAAGTCCTAACAGGAAACAGATGACACATGCAAAAGGAAAGATTGAAGAGAGTATAATGAAGAGAACAGTCAAAATACATGGGAAGAGTTAGAAACAATAATAATAAAGCAGGGGTGGCGAAATACACCAGGGCTGGTAACATCAAAGACATTACCCTCCCTAGGCTGGACAGCAATGGAGAGCTCACTATTGACAGAGTCATCAAGGGAATCACCTCATGGGAGCAGTGGCCTTAGGAGAGGCCCCAGGCACTACAGAACAGTGAGTGGACTTGTAAGGGACAACTCAGAGGGATAAATCCCTCAACTTGTCCTTCTTCTGCTTCTGATCAACTGCCAGTTCTTCCTATTAGCCAAACCTAACAACATCCAGAGGCAATAGACTTTAGCCTCTCTGGGAACAGAGCAAGTGGATCTGGGGGTGGGGGAGTCAGATAGAATGTATCTAGGAGAGGAAGTATAAACATGCTCTTATATGGGAGAGATAACCCATGAGAGAAGAAATGGTAATAAAACACAAAACAGAGAGAATACATCTTCTGGAAAATAGTCCCTATGGAGGGTGAAGAAAATTGTGTCTGCGGGGAGGGGCCGGCCTTGGTGGAGTCATACAGATGGAAAAACGCCTCTTTCTAAACCTTCATCAGCAGAGATGAGTACTAATAGTGCTTCCCAAGGGACTGAGGCCTGAGTACGTCTCTTCCCTGAGATGAGCTTGATATGCTCCTAAGACTGTTGAAGGCCTTTCCAGGCTACAGTGAGAAAACATCAAGTTTTGATGCACACAGTAAAAAAGATTAGCGAGAGCTTCTTGGAGGACTGAGGGAGTAAAATAAAGGATCCAGGGCACCTCCAAGTTCCAATCTATGCAACAACCCAGGTGCCAGGGGAGAGCAAAGGATGTACTCTTTGCAGCAAAAGCAAGAGTGTAGCCAAGAGAACAGAAACCATTAAGAAGCCTGAACAGCAAAGAATTGCTTCTTTTGAACTGAGGTCCTGGAGAAGACTCTTGAGAGTTCCTTGAACAGCAAGGAGATCAAACCAGTCAATCCTAAAGGAAATCAACCCTGAATATTCATCAGAAGAACTGATGCTGAAGCTGAAGCACCAATACTTTGGCCACCTGATTCGAAGAGCTGACTCACTGGGATGGTTGGATGGCATCACTGACTCCATGGGCAGGAGTTTGAGCAATCTCCGAGAGATAGTGAAGGACAGGGAAGCCTGCGGTGCTGCAGTCCACGGGGTCACAAAGGGTCAACATGATGAGCAACTGAACAACAGCAACAGAAGGCAGTTCCATATGCAGAGGATCTCTCCAAGACCTCCTAGCAGGGAGTGACCAGGAAGCCGAGGTGAGAGGAGGAGGCTGATTTCCTGCCGTGTGTGCTAGCTCTGTTCTGGTTGTCCAGCCTCTTTCTTCCTCCTCACTCGATGTTCTCACTTTGTTTCCTTAGTTTGATCATTGCCATTCTGGCCCTCTTTTCTCTCAAGATCTGTATAAAGACAAAGGCTTGAGGTCTGAAAAACAGTGAGAGAAGTGTACATATTAGAAAGAATAGAAACCCCTCCCGGAGGAAAGAGTCCCAGAATTGCTGCCTCTTGGAGCATGACACAGGGGAGGCATGCAATAAATGCTGAAAGGATGGTGAAAGCAGGACAGCATTCTGTTTAAATTACAGATACAAGAGCCTGAACAGAGATAGTGATTTAATTCACTCATTTCTGATTTTAAAAAACCAAATCAAGAATTAGACCTAAAATCACCAAAAGAGTTAAAACTGTTTATCCAAAAAGGATTCAAATATCAATAACCTCATATGCAGATGATGCCACCCTTATGTCAGAAAGTCAAGAACTAAATAAAGAGCCTCTTGATGAAAGTGAAAGAGGAGAGTGAAAAAGTTGGCTTAAAACTCACTATTCAAAAAACTAAGATCATGGCAGCTGATCTCATCAATTCATGTCAAATAGATGGGGAAACAATGGAAACAGAGACAAATTTTATTTTCTTGGGCTCCAAAATCACTGCATATGGTAACTGCAGTCATGAAATTAAAAGACATTTGCTCCTTGGGAGAAAAGTTATGACCAACCTAGACAGCATATTAAAAAGCAGAGACATTACTTTGCTGACAAAGGTCCCTCTAGTCAAAGCTATGGTTTTTCCAGTAGTCATGTATGGATGTGAGGTTTGGACCATAAAGAAAGCTGAGTGCCAAAGAACTGATGCTTTTGAACTGTGATGTTAGAGAAGACTCTTGAGAGTCCCTTGGACTGCAAGAAGATCAAACCAGTCAATCTTCAAGGAAATCAGTCCTGAATATTCATTGGGAAGACTGATGCTGAAGCTGAAACTCCAATACTTTGGCCACCTGATGCAAAAAACTGACTCATTGGAGAAGACTCTGATGCTGGGAAAGATTGAAGGTGGGAGGAGGAGAGGGGACGACATAGGATGAGATGATTGGAGGGTATAACTGACTCAATGGACATGAGTGTGAGCAAGCTCAAACTTGCTTGTTGGTGATATACAGGGAAGCCTGGTGTGCTGCAGTCCATGGGGTCGCAAAGAGTCGGACATGACTGAGTGAGTGAACTGAACTGAACTGACTCAACAGCACCACACTGAGGAAAGCTCCATTGGCATTCTATTTAAAGTCCAGATCTAGACAAGGATGTTCACCATCAGTGTTTCTTTATATTGTTTAGAAAATTATAAACATTTTTAAAGGATGAAAAATATAAATAAGAGCTTACATTAATTAAAGTTATCCCAGTGAAATTTTAGCAATGCATCTTCCTGAAAAAAAAAAAAAAACAATACCAAGGAGAATGTCCTAAATAATTAGTAGCTTTGGAAAGCAGTAGTGTAAAATAGTTATGTTTTGTGAAATGTTTTAGAAAGCAATAATGATCTGAAGGTTTTTAAAATAATAATAATTTGGAAAGATAAAGAGATAAAAGAGAAATATAAGGTAAAAAATTCTAAAACTACTTATGACACTTATGACAGAAATTTCCATTAAATTTCTGAATGGAAAGAATCAATGGGATAAAGATAATCAGTTCTTCCATATTACTTTGTATGTTTCAATATAATAAAACCAGTCTTTTTTAATTGAAAAAATTGTCCAAAATTATTAGTAAAATCCTCCTCCATCATGTGGTAAATATATTAATTCAATTAGTACTGGCATTAAAAACAGAGGAAACTGACTGGTCAGGCAATGATCCTTGAATATGTTTGAATTTAATATTTGACAAAAAAAGTGCATTGCAAAGTAATGGGAAGGTTTATTTACTGAATAGGGCTGCAACAATGATTTAGTTATCTGTTGTTGTTCAGTCACTCAGCCATGTCTGACTCTTTGTGACCCCATGGACTGCAACATGCCAGGCTTTCCTGTCTTTCACCATCTCCCAGAGCTTGCTCAAACTCATGTCTGTTGAGTCAGTGATGCAATCTGACTATCTCATCCTCTGTTGTCCTCTTCTCGTCCTGCCTTCAATCTTTCCCAGTGTCAGGGTCTTTTCTAATGAGTCAGCTGTTCACATCAGGTGGCCAAAGTATTAGAGCTTCAGCTTCAGCATCAGTCCTTCCAATGAATATTCAGGACTGATTTCCTTTATGGTCCAAAAGGAAACTTTTGGAAACTCAGCTTTCTTTCTCATCCAAATCTCACATTCATATATGACTACTAGAAAAACCATAGCTTTGACTAGATGGATCTGTCAGCAAAGTAATGTCTCTGCTTTTTAATATGCTGTCTAGGTTGGTCATAACTTTTCTCCCAAGGAGCAAGCGCCTTTCAATTTCAGGGCTGCAGTTACCATCTGCAGTGATTTTGTAACCCAAAAAAAAATTAAGTCTGTCACTGTTTCTACTGTTTCCCCATCTATTTTCCATGAAGTGATGGGACCAGATGCCATGATCTTAGTTTTCTGAATGTTGAGTTTTAAGCCAACTTTTTCACCCTCCTCTTTCACTTTCATCAAGAGGCTCTTTAGTTCTTCTTTGCTTTCTGCCATAAGGGTGGTGTCATCTGCATATCCGAAGTTATTGATATTTCTCCCAGCAATCTTGATTCCAGCTTGTGCTTCATCCAGCCCAGTGTTTCTCATGATGTACTCTGCATCATGATGCAGATGGGTTGTACATAAAGCCATATACATAAAGGATGGGCTGTACATAAAGCCAAAATAGAAAATTACCTAAGTATGTAAATGGGGGAAAAAGATCTTTTAAAATGTCAAAGTTAAAAAATTGGTCAAAGTTCAAAAAACAATGATGAGAAAGGTAAACCAAAATTATGATATCAATTTTTACTTATTCTATTAATAAAGATTTTTAAATTGAAATTTTTAATTATGGCATGGATGTGATGAAATAGACACTCATAAACAAATTCTGGATGTGTAAAGTATTACTGTGTATCTATGAAGCAACATTTCAGTGTTTGTCAAAAATATAAAAGCCCATATTGTCACAAAGGGGTAGAAAAACCTCTTTGAAAGACAGTTTAGCAATTATCAATTGAAATCATTTTTTTTGGTCCATTTCACCCAGTAATGTGGAAATTATGGGTAAACTTACATATATGTTTAAATATATATGAACAGTACTTTTATTGGATCATGTTTTACCATAGAAAATACTGGAAAAAAATTGCATGCCTTTCAAAAGTTCTCATTAAGATATCGGACGTTTATGTGGTACAAAATCATTCAACTTACCAATGAGGCATATCTATAACATGATATGGAGTGGTCTCTGAGACAAGTTAAAAAAGAAAAGAAGAGGAAACAATAAGAAGAGAATGATTAGTATGCTAACATTTGTTTTTGTCTTTTATGAGAAAATATATACAAAAACTATAGATGCAAAAACTATCTCTAGAAAGATTCCCCAAAAACTGGTATTACTGGCTGCCTCTGGTGAAAGAGAAGGGATTTGGGAGGCCCAAACACAGGAGTCTTACTTTCCATTGTTTTACTTTTTAATGTTATTTGATTTTTTTCCCATCTGCATGTGTGACACTAAGAATATCAGAATACTATTAAAAGTAAAATTTTAACATGGCTATGCCCTTTCCCAGGTAGCTCAGTAGTAAAGAATCTGCCTGCCAATGCAGGAGCCACAGGAGACTTGGGTTCGATCCCTGGGTTGGAAAGATCTCCTGGAGGAGGAAATGGCAACCCACTCCAATATTCTTGCCTAGAGAAACCCATGGACAGAGGAGCCTGGCAGGCTACAGTCCATGGTGTTGCAAAGAGTCAGACATGACTGAGGGACTGAGCACACACACATGATATGCCCTTTGCACAGATCACCTTTGTATCATTTTTGAAATTCTACTCAAAGGAAATAATCTGAAAAGTAAAATACTGCTGAACAATATATGAAAGAGCCAAATATAGAAATACAGAAATTGAGATTTCACATCGCTTTTAATGATACTTAAAAATCATGGTTCATTTATTCATCCATGCAGTAAATTTTTACTGCCTATTTTATGTCTTAGAGCATACTACTAAGAGACAAAGGCAAGATAGAAAATTATTTTGTAGGATATAATTGCTTAAATATAAAACAAAAAAAGGGAGTAAAAAATATTAATATTTGTTATCTGTTAGATAACAGATAATTGGTTATTGTTGATATAGTTGGACATGTAGACATACAAGTAGTGATGACAAATAGGTATTCAAACATTTCTGTTTGGAATTAACTTGGGCTTTCCTTATTGCTCCTCTGTGGAATATTTCCCAGAGCCAAAAGAAAGTTGGGGGTCATTCATGAATAAAAGAAATTATGTCGTTGGTGGCAGTCTCTAATCAGGACCCTCAACTGAACTTTCAAATGCAACCTCTTTCTTGTTTCTGTTTTATGGACAGCCACCAAGAATAGCATCATTGACTCAATGGACCTGAGTTTGAGCAAGCTCCAGGAGATGGTGAAGGACAGGGAAATGTGTGCTGCAGTTCACGGATTCGCAAAAAGTAAGACACAACTGAGTGACTGAATAACAACCAAGAATAGGGCACCTATCCCATAGATACTACTACCAGTGTTACCGACAGTTCCAGCCTCCAGATTTCCCAGTTCGTCTTGATGGGGCTCCCAGGCACTCATGATTGGCAGCACTGGCTCTCCCTGCCCCTGGCTATGCTCTACTTTTTAGTCTTTGGTACCCATCTCATCACGATCACCATCCAACATGAGCTCTCGCTGCATGAGCCCATGACCTTTCTCCGGGCATATTGACAGCTGTGGACATTAGCCTGGCTACCAGCATCATGCCTAAGATTTTGACTATCTTCTGGTTTGATGCCAAGGCCATTCACCTCCCTAAGTGTTTTGCTCAGATCTGTGCCATCCACTGTTTCGTTTGCATGGAATCTACTATCTTCCTCTGCATGGCAGTGGACAAATACACACCATCTCTCACCCCCTTCAATACCTCTCCATAGTCACTAAAGGTTTTTTGGTCAAAGTCACAGGGTTCATGGCGCTCAGGAAGAGCCTGTTGACCATCCCAGTGCCTATACTGGCTGTCCAGAGACATTACTATTCCAGGAATGAAACTGACCACTGCCTATGCTCTAACTTGGGGGTTGCCAACCTGGCTTGTGATGACATCATTGTGAACAAATTTTACCAACTGATCTTAGCATGGATCCTGACAGGGAGTGACATGCCTCTGGTTGTTTCTTCCTGTGCTTTAATCCTTGATTCTGTGCTGAGACTGATATCACCAGAAGTAATGTCAAAAGCTCTGAGCACCAGCAGCTCCCACATCATCCTCATCTTCTTCCTCTACACAGGTGTCATTGTGCTATCTGACACACACCTTGCAGATAAAAAAGCTTCCTATTATCCCTGTACTCCTCAATGTGCTACACAACATCATCCCTCTGCACTCAACCCCATGATCTATGCACTTAGGATGCGTGAGCTCACACTGAGCATCCAGAGGCTGCTTGGGCTGCATGAAGACGAGTCAACCAATTAACTCCAGTTTTACTTCATTTTATTTTTTTAATTTTATTTTATTTTTGTCACACTGGGTCTTTGTTGCTTCACACGGGCTTTCTCTAGTTGCTGTGAGAGGAGGTTACTCTTCATTGCCCTGCACGGGCTTCTCGTTGCCATGGCTTCTGCTGTTGTGAAGCGCCAGCTCGAGGTGCGTGGGCTTCAGGAGTTGTGGCACACAGGCTCATTAGTTGTGGCTTATGGGCACTAGAGCTTGAGCTTAGAAGTTGTGGCATAGGGGCTTAGTTGTTCCTCAGCCTGTGGAATCTTCTCAGATCAGGGATCGAACCCATGTCCCCTACATTGGCAGGTAGATTCATATCCACTCCACTACTAAGGAAATCCAACTCCAGTTTTAGAAGGCTATTAAGGTGTTAGGTAAGGACAGAAGTTTTAGCTCTCAATAGACCTGGGTTGTAATCTGCCTTTATCTCTTACTAGAAAAAAAAAATGGGCAATAAAATCATAAACACTGTCAGTCTCACTAATTAAAATATACATAGGAAATTACAATAAAATTTCCTACTAATATAACATAAGAATAGAAAAATGTAAGGTCCCTGACAACTGATGCCACCCTGAGATTGATACTCTTTTTTTAACTTATTTTTAATTGGAGGATAATTGCTTTACAACATGGATCAGCCAGAAGTATACGTATGTCCCTTCTTTCTTGAGCCTCCCTCCCTGGCCCCACCCCATCTCACCGCTGTAAGTTGTCACAGAGCACCGGGTTGAGTGCCCTGTGTTATACAATGACTTCACACTAGCTATCTGTTTTACCTGTGGGAATGTATATGTTTCAGTGCTACTCTCTCAGTTCTCCTCCTTCCCCTGCTATGTCCACATGTCTGTCCTCTGTGTCTACCTGAGACCGATACTCTTACACAGTGACTAAGACTGTAAATTGATCCAAATGTCCCCAAAAGAAATTTGACAAAATTTATCAAATGTTCATAAATGTTCAAATTTGTTTATTCATAATTCTATTTTGAGAAAAATAGCCAGAAGAAATAGTTTCAATGTAAGCAAAAATGTATTCACGAGTTCATTGTAACATTACTGTTAATAGAAAATGGAGTCCTTAAAAACATTCATATAAATTTACTTGAACTGCTAGATATTTGTGTTTTTCCTATGTAATTTGCATAACAAGAAAAAGTTTTAAATATATGCTTATTAAGAAGGGACAGAGAAAAGTTTTGTGCCAGAAAACCTCAATAGCATCTATAATAAGTATTATTTTTAATTAATGTATAATAAGTGCTGAGTACTTCTTATAGGCCAAAAAACTGAGACATACATATTAGATATTACATTTATATATACATATATATCATCTGATTTAATACAACAACCCTGTGAGGCTGGTACAATATTATTCTCAATTTACAACTAAGGAAACTGGGGCACTGGGGGTGGAGGGAAAGTGAAAAGTGAAAGTGAAGTCGCTCAGTAGTGTCCGACTCTGCAACCCTATGGACTGTAGCCTACCAGGCTCCTTCACCCATGGGATTTTCCAGGCAAGAGTACTGGAGTGGGTTGCCATTTTCTTCTCCAGGGCATCTTCCCAACCCAGGGATCGAACCCGGGTCTCCCACATTGTAAGCAGATGCTTTACCATCTGAGCCACGAGGGAAGTCCTCGTGGACCGGGGAGGGGGGGTAGTGGAAGAGGGGTTGGGGGGGCGGGGATTATAGAACTTGCCTCTGCCAGTAGTTATCAAGCGTGAGAGCTGGGATTCAAGAGATCGGAAGTTTGATTGCATAACCTTCCCACGGTTCTCCCTCTTAGTCTTGCTGTGTTCCAAAATTTCTGCATGATTTTGAGCAACTTATGAAACCTCACTATGCTTCAGTTCTTCAACTTAAAAGTCATAATAATCAGAAGTTTTAGCTCTTAATAGACCTGGGTTGTAATCTGCCTTTGTCTCTTAACAGGAAAAAAATGTTAGAAATCACAGCTTGCTGTGACAATCAGATAATCAAGAGATAATAAAGAAAACATGCTTTGAGATATGATATATTCACGGGGAAAAAATTATCTAATTGTGTAGCAAAATTTTCTTCCTAGGAAAAGAAGAAAATGGCCCCAGAAATGCCTTAGAAAAGTAGTTCCAAATAACCAGTTATTTAAATCTAATTTTATTTTTTGAACATCTAACAAAAACACACACTTTTGCATTCAAGAACTCTGATCCTTGATCATTTTGTATGTTCTCTGAGTTTAGTACAGAGCTCTGTACAAGATGTGTGGGTGTACTCAGTCACTCAGTTGTGTCCAACTCTTTGTGACCCCATAGACCATAACCCTCAGGCTCCTCGTCCATGAGATTTTCCCAGCAAGACTATTACAGTAGGTTGCCATTTCCTCTGCTAGATTCTTGATAAACACTTTATCCATGATGCAGTGATTCAGAGAAGCATAACACAGTCTGCTGAATCATTTGTACAAAGAAAATACCCTAGACCACGGTCCGGAGAAAGACCTCAGGAAGTATGCATGTGAGTCCATCTTGGAAAACAACTTCTTGGAAGACAACACTCAGACTGAAACAACATCAGAAACCATGAGCTCACCCCACCAGGGAAGTAGCTGCTGGGCAGCACAGCAGGCCTGCAGGCAGGCAGTCCACCATGTGAGACAGGCCAGCCTAAGAGTTATGCCTAGAAACCTACTCAAGAACAAAGGCTACAAGTTTCCTCCAAAAGGAGCTCCTGCTTCACTCTTGTTGGACAGTGGCCACTGATTCTGATCGAAAACAATTCTACACAGTGTGAGTCTATGTGTAGGAGCCCATATTGCAGATCATTGCCAACAATTGCTGTGGTGATGTGTCTCTCAATTCTTTTCAAAAATACATGAACATCCAACATGCAACCTGGAGTCTCAGCAAAATGTCTGACATGACAGAAAGATCAGAGCAGTTAATTATGCTGTTTAATCTTCATGAACTATTCCTCTTTGTCATGTATATTACATCTACACATTTGTTTTGCTTTATATGAATTTAATACTGTCACACTATTTTATTTTTAATTGCCTATTTATCTTTTCTCACACATTTATTTTCATATCCAGTTGATATTTTAATTTGGGCCTCTCTTTTCAAAATGGCATTCAGTTTAGTTCAGTTTAGTCACTCAGTCGTGTCCGACTGTTTGTGACCCCATGAACCACAGCATGCCAGGCCTCCATGTCCATCACCACTCCCAAAGTCCACCCAAACCCATGTCCACTGAGTCAGTGATGCCATCCAACAAACTTATCCTCTGTCATCCCCTTCTCCTTCTGCCCTCAATCTTTCCCAACATTAGGGTCTTCTCCAATGAGTCAGTTCTTCGCATCAGGTGTTTGGAGTTTGGAGTTTCAGCTTCAACATCAGTCCTTCCAATGAACACCCAGAACTGATCCCCTTTAGGATGGACTGGTTGGATCTCCTTGCAGTCCAAGGGACTCTCAAGAGTCTTCTCCAACACCACAGTTCAAAAGCGTCAATTCTTCGGCACTCAGCTTCCTTTATAGTCCAACTCTCAGCATTAGCTGCATCTTTATTATTTAACCTAATCTGAGAGACTTACCACTTAAGTAGGGAGATTCAGCCTAGCCACATTTATCATAATTCCATATTTGTGGCTGCCTTTGTCATCATTTATTTTCATTATGTTTTCTTGTTTGTTTTTTTTACTTCTGACTTTTGCTGAATTGATCCATTTCATGAGTGAAAATCTCTCAGTCATGTCCAACTCTGGCAACCCCATGGACTCTACAATCCATGGAATTCTCCTGGTCAGAATACTGGAGAAGGTAGCCTTTCCCTTCTCCAGGGGATCTTCCAGACCCAGGGATTGAACACCGGTGTCCCACATTGCAGGCAGATTATTTACCATCTGTGCCACAAGGGAAGCCCAAGAATACTGGAGTGGGTAGCCTATCCCTTCTCCAGCAGATCTTCCCGACCCAGGAATGAAACTGTGGCCTCCTGCATTGCAGGCAGATTCTATACCAACTGAGCTATTAGGAAAGATCTCCCTATATATCCATTTCTTTGACTTAGAAGTTTTACCAGATTTATCTGCTTGACTGGTTATTATATTCATAACTTTAGGGACACTTTCAACTTTATATTTCTGTATTATTCCAAATCATATAGTAGTGATTCAGTGTTTTGTCCTTCTAATACTAAGCTCAAGATAAGAACGTAAAGCATTTTTCTGTTCCTTTTATTCCCTATCAAGCTTCTCACTGGGTGTGGCATATTACAAAGATGACTGCAACATCTCCATCCCTCAGACTCTGTTGCAATGTAACCAGGAAATTCCCCATCGAGAAGTTGAATCTAATTACTGCCCACCACCTTGAATCTGAGCTGGCCTTAGTGATTCACTTACAGCTAATAGACTGTGACAGAAGTCCAGGCCAGGAAAACACATCCAGCATCCACTTGTGCCTCTTGTAACGTTTGGTCCCTGGATGCTCCCACTAAAAATCCCACCGTCATGCAAAAAGAAGTCTAAGCCACATGACGAGGCCATGGGTAGGTGTTCCAGTCAGCAATCTCAGCTGAGCCCAGCTTTGAAATTGTATCAGTCCAGGAACCAAGGCTGTAAGTGATTCCAACCCTGGGAATTTGATCACCCCCAGCTATTTGAGGCTCCTGAGCTGAGGTTTCAGATACATGGAGTAGAAAGAAAACCTCTCCACTGCACTCTTCTTGAATTCCTGACCCTCAGAATTTGTGAGAGTGATAAAATAGGTATTGTTTTACACTCTGTGCTTGTACAAAGCATAGATAACTAGAACACTGAATTTTGCTGAAATCATTTGGAATTTTAGTCTCAAGTCATTGTTGATGATTAATGTGAAACATATCTCTTCTTTTTTTTTTTTTTTTTTTTGAGTCAACAGAACTGGTTTTATTTTTTTTTTTTTTAACTTTTTATTAGTTGGAGGCTAATTACTTCACAACATTTCAGTGGGTTTTGTCATACATTAATATGAATCAGCCATAGATTTACACGTATTCCCCATCCTGATCCCCCCTCCCACCTCCCTCTCCACCCGATTCCTCTGGGTCTTCCCAGTGCACCGGGCCCGAGCACTTGTCTCATGCATCCCACCTGGGCTGGTGATCTGTTTCACCATAGATAGTATACATGCTGTTCTTTTGAAATATCCCACCCTCACATTCTCCCACAGAGTTCAATAGTCTGTTCTGTATTTCTGTGTCTCTTTTTTTTTTTTTTTTATAGGGTTATCGTTACCATCTTTCTAAATTCCATATATATGCGTTAGTATGCTGTAATGTTCTTTATCTTTCTGGCTTACTTCCCTCTGTATAATGGGCTCCAGTTTCATCCATCTCATTAGAACTGATTCAAATGAATTCTTTTTAATGGCTGAGTAATATTCCATGGTGTAATAACACGCTTCTGAATAACCAACAAATCATAGAAGAAATCAAAAAGAAATCAAAATATGTATAGAAATGAATGAAAATGAAAACACAACAACCCAAAACCTATGGGACACTGTAAAAGCAGTGCTAAGGGGAAGGTTCATAGCATTACAGGCTTACATCAAGAAAACAAGAAAAAAACCAAATAAATAACCTAACTCTACACCTAAAGCAACTAGAGAAGGAAGAAATTGAAGGAACCCCAGGGTTAGCAGAAGGGAAGAAATCTTAAAAATTAGGGCAGAAATAAATGCAAAAGAAACTAAAGAGACCATAGCAAAAATCAACAAAGCTAAAAGCTGGTTTTTTGAAAAAATAAACAAAATTGACAAACCATTAGCAAGACTCATTAAGAAACAAAGAGAGAAGAACCAAAATTAACAAAATTAGAAATGAAAATGGAGAGATCACAACAGACAACACTGAAATACAAAGGATCATAAGAGACTACTACCAGCAGCTCTATGCCAATAAAATGGACAACTTGGATGAAATGGACAAATTCTTAGAAAAGTATAACTTCCAAAACTGAACCAGGAAGAAATAGAAATTTTAACAGAACCCTCACAAGCAAGGAGGAAATCGAACTGTAATCAAAAATCTTCAGCAACAAAAGCCCGGACCAGATGGCTTCACGCTGAATTCTACCAAAAATTTAGAGAAGAGCTAACACCTATCTTACTCAAACTCTTCCAGAAAATTGCAGAGGAAGGTAAACTTCCAAACTCATTCTATGAGGCCACCATCACCCTAATTCCAAAACCAGACAAAGATGCCAAAAAAAGAAAACTACAGGCCAATATCACTGATGAACATAGATGCAAAAATCCTTAACAAAATTCTAGCAAACAGAATCCAACAACATATTAAAAAAATCATACACCATGACCAAGTGGGCTTTATCCCAGGAATGCAAGGATTCTTTAATATCCACAAATCAATCAATGTAATACACCACATTAACAAATTGAAAGATAAAAACCATATGATTATCTCAATAGATGCAGAGAAAGACTTTGACAAAATTCAACACTCATTTATGATTAAAACTCTCCAAAAAGCAGGAATAGAAGGAACATACCTCAACATAATAAAAGCTATATATGACAAACCCACAGCAAGCATCACCCTCAATGGTGAAAAATTGAAAGCATTTCCCCTGAAAT
>NC_057396.1:43100522-43193429 GCF_019320065.1 Cervus canadensis | reverse complement strand
GCTCCGGCCTGGTGCACTGGGAAGACCCAGAGGAATCGGGTGGAGAGGGAGGTGGGAGGGGGGATCGGGATTGGGAATACATGTAAATCCATGGCTGATTCATATCAATGTATGACAAAACCCACTGGAAAAAAATAAAAAAAAAATAAAAAAAAAAACAATGGACACACCAAATGCTTGGGAGGAAAGGCTGAGGAGTGAGATGTCTTGGCAAATAAGGGCTCTGAAAAGCTCCCACGTATCCTGGGGAGGTCGAAAACCATAAGCATGCTCAGGGCTAGGGGTGTAATTGGAAAGACCAAGATAAAAAGACAGAAGACTAAAATGACTAATATTAAGTATGAATATGGGAACATTACTACCAAGCTCACAAAAAGCTAAAAATATTATAAGAGAATAAAAAATTGCATGCCAGCAAATTTGATAACCTACATTAAAGGGAAAAATTTCTAGAAACATACGCTCAACAAGATATCAAAAACATAAACAGGCTTATAACAAGTAAAAATGCTGACTCAGGAATCAAAAATCTTCCAACAGGAAAAGCCCAACCCCAGACGGCTTCACTGATTAACTCTCTCAAATGTTTAAATAAGAATTAACACAGAGCCTTCCTAACTTATTCCAAAAAATAGAGGATAATAGAATATTTTGTGGGCTTCCCAGGCAGCGCTAGTGGTCAAGAACTCACCTTCCAATGCAGGAGATGTAAGAGACTAAGGTCCAATCCCTGGGTTGAGAAGATTCCCTAGAGGAAGTCATGGCAGTCCACTCCAGTATTCTTTCCTGGAGAATCCCATGGACATATGAACCTGGTGGGCTACAGTCCATGGGGTCGCAAAGAGTCAGACATGACTGAAGTGACTTAGCATAGCACAACACACACAGAATACTTCTAAACTCATTCTATGAGACCAGAATTACCATCATCATACTTTTAAATTCCTTAAGACTTCTCCCATATGCCTCTTCTCAATATTTATTCACACATTTGACAAACATTTATCAAACATCCACTAAGTGCTGGGAACTAATCTAAGCGCTGGGTTTAGAGCAGTGAACAAAAATGGCAAAAAGTATACTCTTGGGGAGCTTACATTTTAGTATGAGAAAAAGAAAAAAAAATGATTTACAATATGCATGTCATGAGATGCTATGTGCCATGGAGATATGCAAGCAGAGAATTATATAGAGCTGGAGTTGCTAATTTAGATAGAATGACCAGAGAATACATCTCTCATTAAAGAGCATTTTATCTGAATACAAACTCAATATCACTCTTTTACTCCTATTTAATTAACACTAAAAGTACAAGATAGTGCAGTAGAAGGATGTTCACTCATCTTCTCCTGCAAGAACTCCAAAATTACAACTCACTGCTGAACAACCATCACCAGGAGAATGGTGGATCCCACCAAAAAAAATACCCCACATCCAAGGGCAAAGGAGAAGCCCCAGCAAGATGGTAGGAGGGGCAAAATTGCATTTAGACTCAAACCCCATACCTGCCAGAGATGCTCAGAAGGCTCAAACAAAACCTTGTGTGCCCCAGGAGAACCCAGAGAGTGAGTCAGTCCTGCCTTTGAATGTTTGAGTGTCTCCTGCGGAGGTACGGGTCAGCAGTGGCTTACCGCAGGGGCAGGGGCTCTGGGTGCAGCAGACCTGGGTATGGCATAAGCTCTCTTGAAGGAGGTTGCCATTTACCCCACCATAGAGCCACCAGAAATGACACAGGGCTGGGGAAACAGACTCTTGTAGGGCACAAACAAAACCGTGTGTGCACCATGACCCAGGAGAAAGAAGCAGTGACCCCACAAGAGACTGGCCCAGACTGGCCTGTGGGTGTCTAAGAGTCTCTGGCGGAGGCGTGGGTCAGTGGTGGCCTGCTGCAGGGTCAGGGGCACTGAGCGTGGCAGTGCATGCACAGGACCTTTTGAAGGAGGTCACCATTATCTTCATTATCTCCACCATAATTTGGTCTCAGGTGAAACAACAGGGAGGGAACCCAGCCCCGCCCATCAACAGAAAACTGGATTAAAAATTTAATCCCAATCTGATGGGCCACATGACCCCACCCATCAGAACAAGATCCAGTTTCCCTTTCAGTCAGACTCTGCCATATGAAAGCTTCCATAAGCCTCCTATCCTTATCCATCAGAGGGCAGACAGAAAGAAAACCACAAGCACAGAAACTAATAAAACTGATCATATGAACCACAGCCTTGTCTAACTCAGTGAAACTATGAGCCATGCCATGTAGGGCCACCCAAGATGGACAGGTCACGGTGGAGAGTTCTAACAAAACGTGGTCCACTGGAAAAGGGAATGGCAAACCACTTCAGTATTCTTGCCTTGGGAATCCCATGAACAGTTTGAAAAGGCAAAAAAATAGGACACTGAAATAGGAACTCCCCAGGTCAGTAGGTGCCCAATATGCTACTGGAGAACAGTGGAAAAATAAATCCATAAAGAATGAAGAGACAGAGCCAAAGCAAAAACAGCACCTAGTTGTGGATGTAACTGGTGTTGGAAGCTAAGTCTGATGCTATAAAGAACAATATTGCATAGGAACTTGGAATGTTAGGTCCATGAATTAAGGCAAATTGGAAGTGGTCAAACAGGAGATGGCAAGAGTGAACAGCAACATTTTAGGAATCAGCGAATTAAAATGGACTGGAATGGGTGAATTTAACTCAGATGATCACTATATCTACTACTGTGGACAAAAATCCCTTAGAAGAAATGGAGTAGCCCTCCAAGAGTCTGAAATGCAGCACTTGGATGCAATCTCAAAAACAACAGAATGATCTCTGTTTGTTTCCAAGGCAAACCATTCAATATCACAGTAATCCAAGTCTATGCCCTGACCAGTAATGCTGAAGAAGCTAAACTTAAATGGTTCTATGAAAACCTATAAGACCTTCTAGAACTAACACCCACCAAAGATGTCTTTTTCATTATAGGGGATTGGAATGCAAAAGTAAGAAGTCAAGAAACACCTGGAGTAACAGGGAAATTTGGCCTTGGAGTCCAAAATGAAGCAGGGAAAAAGCTAATAGAGTTTTGCCAAGAGAACGCACTGGTCATAGCAAACACCCTCTTCCAACAGCACAAGAGAAGACTCTACACATGGACATCACCATATGGTCAATACCAAAATCAGATTGATTACACTCGTTGCAGCTGAAGATGGAAAAACTTCATACAGTCAGCAAAAACAATACTGGGAGCTGACTGTGGCTCAGATCATGAACCTCTTATTGCCAAATTCAGATTTAAATTGAAGAAAGTAGGGAAAACCACTAGACCATTCAGGTATGATGTAAATCAAATCCCTTACATACAGTGGAAGTGACAAATTGATTCAAGGGATTAGATCTGATGGACTGTCTGAAGAACTATGGACAGAGGTTCATGACATTGTAAGGAGGCAGGGATCAAGACCATCCCCAAGAAAAAGAAATGCCAAAAGGCAAAATGGTTGCCTGAGGAGGCCTTACAAATCGCTGAGAAAAGAAGAGAAGCTAAAGGAAAAGGAGAAAAGGAAAGATATACCCATTTGAATGCAGAATTCCAAAGAATAGCAAGGAGAAATAAGAAAGCCTTCCTCAGTGATCAGTGCAAAGAAATAGAGGAAAACAACAGAATGGGAAAGACAAGAGATCTCTTCAAGAAAATTAGAGGTAACAAGGGAATACTTCATGTAAAGATGGGCACATTAAAGGACAGAAGTGGTACGGACCTAACAGAAGCAGAAGATATTAAGAAGAGGTGGCAAGAATACACAGAAAAACCATACAGAAAAGATCTTCATGACCCAGATAATCACTATGGTGTGATCACTCACCTAGAGCCAGACATCCTGGAATGTGAAGTCAAGTGGGCCTTAGGAAGCATCACTATGAACAAAGTTAGTGGAGGTGATGGAATTCCAGCTGAGCTATTTCAAATCCTAAAAGATGATGCTGTGAAAGTGATTTACTCAATAGGCCAGCAAATTTGGAAAACTCAGCAGTGGCCACAGGATTGGAAAAGGTCAGTTTTCATTCCAATCCCAAAGAAAGGCAATGGCAAAGAACGTTCAAACTACCACACAATTGCACTCTTCTCACACGCTGGCAAAGTAATGCTCAAAATTCTTCAAGCCAAGCTTCAACAGTACATAAACTGAGAACTTCCAGATGTTCAAGCTGAATTTAGAAAAGGCAGAGGAAACAGAGATCAAATTGCCAAATCCATTGGATTATTGAAAAAGCAAGAGAATTCCAGAAAACATCTACTTCTGCTTTATTGACTATGCTAAAGCCTTTGACAGTGTGGATCACAACAAACGGTGGAAAATTCTTAGAGATGGGAACACCAGACCACCTTACCTGAATAATCTGTATGCAGAACAAGAGACAACAGTTAGAACAGGACATGGAACAACAGGCTGGTTCCAAATCAGGAAAGGAGTATGTCAAGGCTGTATATTGTCACCCTGCTTATTTAACTTATATGCAGAATACATCATGCAAAATGCCAGGCTGGATAAAGCACAAGCTGGAATAAAGTTTGCCAGAAGAAATATCAATAACCTCAGATACGCAGATGACACAATGCTTATGGCAGAAAGTGAAGAAGAGCTAAAGAGCCTCTTGATGAAAGTGAAAGAGAAGAGTGAAAAAGCTGGCTTAAAACTCAACATTCAGAAAACTAAGATCATGGCATCTCGTCCCATCACTTCATGGCAAATAAATGGGAAAAAATGGAAACAGGGAGAGACTTTATTTTGGGGGGATCTAAAATCACTGCAGATGGTGACTGCAGTCATGAAATTAAAAGATGCTTGCTCCTTGGAAGAGAAGCTATAACAAACCTAGATAGTATATTTAAAAGCAGCGACATTACTTTGCCAAAAAAGGTCCATCTAGTCAAAGGTATGGTTTTTCCAATAGTCATGTATGGATGTGAGAGTTGGACCAAAAAGAAAGCTGAGAGCCGAAGAATTGATGCTTTTGAACTGTGGTGTTGGAGAAGACTCTTGAGAGTCCCTTGGATTGCAAGGAGATCAAACCAATCCATCCTAAAGGAAGTCAGTCCTGAATATTATTGGAAGGACTGATGCTGTAGCTGAAACTCCAATACTTTGGCCACCTGATGCAAAGAACTGACTCATTTGAAAAGACCTTGATGCTAGGAAAGACTGAAGGTGGGAGGAAAAGGGGATGACAGAGGATGAGATGGTTGGATGGAATCACCCACTCAATGAAGAGGAGTTTGAGTAAACTCCAGTAGTTGCTAACAGACAGGGAAGCCTGGCATGGCATGGTGCAGTCCATAGGGTTGCAGAGAGTCCGACATGGCTGAGCGACTGAACTGAACTGAACTGAAATGTACAATGTCTTGAAGGACAATAAAGGCAAGTGGATCCAAAGGGAGGAACTGATCAATTCAGAAAAATAAAGAAGTTTCAGGTAAAATTAAGTTCTAAAAATTATGCCATATTTTTGGCAATTGAGGTCATTAATAGGAGGAATTTCTATGTGATGTTGAAAAATTAAATTGCAGTGAGATGAGATGCATATAGGATGTGAGGATAAGGCAATGACACAAAGGGGTTACTCACGTTTGTGAAGCAGGAAATGGGGGGATCTGTGGAAAGGGCATGGAGTAAAGATACATTTTGAGATGGGGAGACTTCAAAACTTTCTTTAATGAATAACACTATTCATCACACAAGGGTGAATTAATCCCTCATGATCCTGAGCTGAAAAGTTGTCCATCTGGTGGACTGCCCTGGGACTAGAGTTGAAACTACTCCCAGACATTAAGTGGCTAACCCCTAAGAGCCCTTGGGTTCTATTCCTACACGATGTAAAAAAAAAAAAAAAGATTTTGGAGGATGCTTGAAATACAGTAAGGAGAGCCTAGAAAGCAGCACACCACGATTAGACATCTCAGGGATGAAATTTATACAAAAACTCCAACTCTGGGTGTGGCCAGTGAGGAGAGGACTCTGTTCTGAATAACAAAAGGTCGAACACAAGCAACTGAAGCAAGGAGAGCAGGAGCATCTACAGAAGGCATTGCAGCCTGAGAAGCTCTTCAGAGTTCCTTCTGAAATAGCAAACCAATGAATGTATGACCTGCATTTTGGGTAAGGGGATGGATGCATCCTGTGTTCTCATAATTCTGTCCTGATCTATGATTTTGATTATATAACTTATCTTTGCGCTCCATAGTTAGCTCTTGTTTGATATTTCACCTTTAGTTCCTTCCTTCTCTCAGGCTCTCCACATTTCTAGGGACCAAGGTCCATAATTTAGGAAACAGGAGAGAAATGACACTGAGTTCTAAAGTTGTCAGTGAATAAATGATAAACAGAGGGGTCTAAAATAAAAATTCTATATTCAAGATTCTCAGAACAGAAAGTAACTTCAAAGAAAAGACTACTTTATTACATCCAATAAAAAGAAAGACATATAACTTTTAAAGTCACATTCAAGCTGCATTCCTATTAAGTTCAGTTCAGTCACTCAGTCATGTCCAACTCTTTGCGGCCCCATGAATCGCAGCATGCCAGGCCTCCCCGTCCATCACCAACTCCCGGAATTTACTCAAACTCATGTCCATTGAGTCGGTGATGCCATCCAGCCATCTCATCCTCTGTCGACCCTTCTCCTCCTGCCCCCAATCCCTCCCAGCATCAGGGTCTTTTCCAATAAGTCAATTTTGCAGGAGGTGGCCAAAGTATTGGAATTTCAGCTTCAGCATCAGACCTTCCAATGAACACCCAGGATTGATCTCCTTTAGGATGGACTGGTTTGATCTGCTTGCAATTCAAAGGACTCTCAAGAGTCTTCTCCAACACCATAGTTCAAAAGCATCAATTCTTCTGTGCTCAGCCTTCTTTATAGTCCAACTCTCACATCCATACATGCCTACTGGAAAAACCATAGCCTTGACTAGACGGACCTTTGTTGGCAAAGTAATATCTCTGCTTTTTAATATGCTATCTAGGTTGATCATAACTTTCCTTCCAAGGAGTAAGCGTCTTTTAATTTCATGACTGCAATCACCATCTGCAGTGATTTTGGAGCCCAAAAAAATAAAGTCAGCCACTGTTTCCACTGTTTCCCCATCTATTTCCCATGAAGTGATGGGACCAGATGCCATGATCTTAGTTTTCTGAATGTTGAGCTTTAAGCCAACATTTTTACTCTCCTCTTTCACTTTCATCAAAAGGCTCTTTAGTCCCTCTTCACTTTCTGCCATAAGGGTAATGTCATCTGCATATCTGAGGTCAGGAGTGACAGCCGTGAGGTGATACCCCTCGTCCAAGGTAAGAGAAACCCAAGTAAGAGGGTAGGTGTTGCAAGAGGGCATTAGAGGGCAGACAAACTGAAACCATAATCACAGAAAACTAGCCAATCTGATCACACGGACCACAGTCTTGTCTAACTCAATGAAACTAAGACATGCCGTGTGGGGCCACCCAAGATGGACGGGTCATGGTGGAGAGGTCTGACAGAATGTGGTCCACTGGAGAAGGAAATGGCAAACCATTTCAGTATTCTTGCCTTGAGAACCCCATGAACAGTATAAATTCCTATTAAAATCTGACAAAAAAACTGAAATAGTTTGCCATCATACTTATTTTACATTAATAATCACTTTTCAACCATTTCTTTGAGATATGAAGCAAAAATTAAGATAAATTAATATCCATAAAAAGAGAAAATAACAATGTATGCAAGAAATTTTTGCTTTACCTAGAACATCAGAAAGAGAATATCAGTGTTAAGAATTTACAACAGTTCAGAAAAATGGTTAATACACAAGACAAAAATAAAACAAATATAACTTCAACATATAATAAATCCAAAATACACTTTATCTGCAAGCATTATTTGGTGGATGTAATACAGACACTCATAAAATGTTTTAAAAATGGCACAAGTTTAGCACAATGGATGAATGAAAAAGGAAATTAAAGAGAAAAATATAATTACACTGAGAAAAATAAATTCAATGAATTTCCATCGGTCATAAATAAACATTAGAATACATAATACAAAAAAGTCATATTCATTTAAAACATCCCAAAATGCTATTTGTCATAATAAGAACAATGCAGAAGAACCAAAAAAGAAAAAAAAAAACTTTTTGATTGGGTTTGAGATAGGTTCATTTTTATTCAGCTCTTCTTTGTGGACAACTGTGAAAGAGTAGAGGACCAGTGACTCGTTGACAAGGATTCCAGACAAGATATCTAAGGCCATCAGGCCATTGTCCTTCCTTTGACCACCTTAATTAGCTTATCTTTCACATCGTTGTTTCTCAGAGTGTACATCAGTGGGTTCAGCATGGGTGTTACTGTCCCATACACACTGTTATGATACTATCCTCATCTTGGGAAGATTGAGAGTGTGGGCACATATACATTAAGATTTAACAAATGCAGAGAAAAATCATACTTATGAATGAGAAAACTTGATAGCATAAGGACATGAACTTTTTGTCAAAATTAATCTACAAATTTAACATAATTCCAACTAAAACTACTATCTTAGAACTCAACATGGGAATTCTAAGGTTAATCTGGAAAATAAACACCTGAAAAAGATTTTGAATTTAAAGAGAACAATTAATAAGAAAATATAGTTCTATTGTATATCAAATATATTATAAAACTAAAACTTTTCATTCAGTTTTATATTGGCACAAAATTAACTATAAAAAATAAAAATAGTTGATTGCCCAGGTAAAATTTATGCATATAAAAGCTTATTATGTGACACACAAGGCATAATATTCACTTGAAGAGAAATGTAGAAGACATTTCTAATAATTATTAGAAACTGACTTATTTAAATACTTCTCATTAACAGTAAAATTAACTCCATGTACATAAGTTAAGACACAGAACCAGAAGGTCAACCATTAAAAGATGGAGAGTCATAAGAGGTGAATTTGTCAAAATTTTGAGTAAAAATAATTTCTTGTAATTGTTTCCTGTTTGTAAAATGGAATGCTTTGAGAATTTTATGAAAGCTACATGGACCCTTCCCCCAGAATAATGCAAATACAGGCAAAATTTTCTCATATGAATTTGGGAAATTTACAGTTTCTGATAGATACCTTCCATAAATTTTTGGTGAAAGAGTTCTAATTAAGCTGAAAACACATAGGAAAAAAAAAGAAAATAATATAAGTATCAAAGTAAAATACGTACATATACATGTAAAGCCAAACAAAAGCTAGGGGAAATGTCATTAAAAAAATATGAAAATTTTAGTGGCCATTGATAATTTATAAAATTTATAATTTTTTTAAGACTTAAAATTCTTTTAAAGTGTTCTCCAATTAGTTAGGAAATGTATATGTACTATATTAAGAAAAAGCACAGAATAAAGGACTCTACTTATGTGAAATTTCCTCTGTATACAAAGATTGCAAAGAAAAATGATGAAAATTAAATGTTTAATGTTAAACATCATTATCTTTGTTGAGATTACGATTTATAGTTACTTGTATTTCAAGTTATTTTTTAGCTTTTTTGTTTTCTAAAAGTGAAACTATATTATTTTTCTTCATCAGTTTCATGGGAAATATACATTTATTATAATCTATAAATGGCATGGTCACTCATTCTTCACATAGATGGTGAAGGATAGAGCCATGATCTTACAGTTAATGCCATCAAATGAAGCAAAGACAGAGATGTGGAAAGGAAATATTGACACCTAAATATTTGACAAGCTAAGGTAGTATTCACAGATAAAGGTAGCAAAAAGAATCTAAGATATTAATGGATTCCAAAGCTTAATGCCCATGTACAGTTTTTGGTGCAAACACTTGAGTATATTATACAACAATTCAAGAATGAACAAAATCAAGAATGTCAGAACAAGGAAGATCAAGTATTACAGGACCAATAATAAGACATGAAGTTACTTAAACAAAAAAGTCTAAATGTGTGCAGTAAATGACTTCCATACTTCTAACCAATACCACACAAAAATCTGGAAGTAGATGGAAGTTTTTTGGTAATTTTCTCTCTTTATACATTTTATTAATAAAGTTGATGATTTAAAATATTCCTTTAACAGACTCACAGATATAGAAAACAGACTACTGGTTACCAGTGGTGGAGTAGGGGGCCAATGTAGGGATTTTGGGAAGTGAGAGGTACAAACCACTGTGTGTAAGATAGGCTCAAGAGTGTATTGTACAACATGCAGAATACAGTCAATATTTTGTAATAACTGTAAGTGGAAAGTAACCTTTTTAAATTGTATTAAAAATAAAATTTTAAATTAATAAATTTTTTTAAAATAAAAATATTGCTTTAAGTATATCTTTAACATTACTTTCATAACCAAAACAGGAACAAATGGTATTCCTAAAGGGTATTGAACTTTTGGATATGATCTGATGAAAAGGACGCTAAAATTAAATGCAAAAGGTTAAAATTTTGCTGAAGCTTTATCACTTATTAGCGTTTTCAATATATGATTCTTATCTAGACTTATTTAAGTGCTGTTTCCTCTATGCATGTGTGAATAGCAACAGCTGTTTGATGAAGATTAAATGAGATGGGTTTTGTCAGAAACAATTTGTCAGCTTCAGGTGCTGTTTAGAGAAAAGCAAGGTTCTCATTGTAGCTTATTCTCTTTCTTAAGATCTCCAAGAATAGGGAAAACACTTCTGCCCTTAAACTTTACCTCCTGAAAGTCTGGATTCTTTACATATGCATATGTGTTCTGCTTTGTGTTCATAACCCCCACATATTAAAAATAACTACTCAAAATTTCAAGACAACAAAGCCATAAATCTTCACTTTTATTCTGCTAAAAGCTTTATCTTAGAATCTGTTTTGGCTCTTCCATTGTTCTTATCTGAACTTTTCCCAAGGGCCTCAAGCAAGTTGAGGACATGTTATGCTAAAAAGAACTGAGTCGTTGGTGAATCTTATATCCTTCTACACAAATTTTAACCCTCAACTGGGCTAACTGCAGCCTGTTCTTGTTTTCCCTTAATTCACAGATAAATGTTGAGAAGAAGACATTCCATGACATGGATACTACCCTAACTATAACCAATGGCTCAAGGTTTCAAGTGTCTGAATTTGTTCTAATGGGGTTTCCAGGCATTCACAGCTGGCAACACTGGCTCTCCCTGCCCCTGGCTCTACTCTACCTCTTAGCTCTTGGTGCCAATCTCCTCATCCTGATCACCATCCATCATGAGTCTACCTTACACCAGCCCATGTATTACTTCCTTGGTATCTTGGCTGTAGTGGACATTGGCCTGGCTACTACCATCATGCCCAAAATCCTGGCCATTTTCTGGTTTAATGCCAAGACCATCGGTCTCTCTGAGTGCTTTGCTCAGATGTATGCCATCAACTCTTTCATGAGCATGGAGTCAGGCATCTTCCTCTGCATGGCTGTGGATAGGTATGTAGCCATTTGCTATCCCCTTCAGTACCCTTCCATAGTCACTGAGACTTTTGTGATCAAAGTCACACTGTCTATGATGCTCAGAAATGGCCTACTGGTCATCCCAGTGCCTGTACTTGCTGCCCAGAGACACTACTGCTCCAGGAATGAGATTGACCACTGCCTATGCTCTAACTTGGGGGTCACCAGTCTGGCCTGTGATGACATCACTATTAATAGATTTTACCATTTGGCCTTGGCTTGGTTTATGGTTGGGAGTGACATGGGTCTGGTCTTTGCTTCCTACATGTTGATTATTCGCTCAGTGCTGAGGTTGAACTCTGCTGAAGCAACATCTAAGGCCCTGAGTACCTGCAGCTCTCATCTCACCCTCATTCTCTTTTTCTACACCGCTATTATTGTAGTATCTGTCACCCATCTGGCAGGAAGAAGGTTTCCCATCATCCCTGTTCTTCTCAATGTGCTGCATAGTGTCATCCCCCCAGCCCTTAACCCTATGGTGTATGCCCTTAGGACCCAGGAGTTGAGAGTGGGCTTCCAAAGGTTGTTTGGTCTGGGTGAGAATATGTCTAGGAAGTGAGCCAGCTTTAAATAGCAGAAAGTTATCATCGGTATTGAAAGCTCACAGGCTTTGGAGCCCAGTCATTCTGGGACAAAATTTTAATGTCGCAATTACTAGGATCATCAATTCAAATTAATTCACCTATTTTCCATAGTACATACTATGTGCAAGGCACTGTTCTAGACATTTCACAAATATTAACTCATTTAATTCCCAGAACAACCCTGTGAAGCAAGACCCATTGTTATTTACACATTTTGCAGATGAGGCAAGAAAGTTGAGAAACTTTCCTAAGGTCAAATGGAAGGAAATTTTAGAGTGAGGCTGGAACCCAAGCAAAACTTAGGCCATGAATATTCAAGGAATTGAATCATCTTCTTTGACAGAGTGAGTTAAATAGAAAGGCTTTATTGTATCTATGGACAAGGCTTATCTACGAACCATCTGCTTTCACCTGTTTTTTTAACGGTGTTCCCATACACCCAGGGCAGAAGTATTGCAGCTGATAAAAAGCAGTGTACTAATGCATGGGGCAAACTGCCTGTTTCTCTTTCCATATGCTTGGACTAAGTCCCTGAGATCCTTTAACCTCTGGGGGAGGGAAAAATAAATCCCAAAAGTACTGGAATTTCTTCTAATCTTACCATCCAAGAGATTGGATTTCCAATTCTACCAACAGGCTGATAAGGATAATTCAGATAAAGCCTCCCAGGTAGAGTAAGGGTATAAAGAGAATGGAAAACTAACAAATTAGTAAAAACTATGTGGCTAAGATCTGAGTGTCAAAGAAAACTCAGATTTCTTTTCTGTTCCAACATATAAAAAGAACTTAGAAGTTGCCACTCCCATCCTTATATCAAGATGAACCTGAACAAACTAAAAATCAACTGTTTTTCTGGACCCATCAGAGAACTGAAATCACAGAACTAACAACCTGGAATCAGAGAAATACCCCCCACTCCAGGTAAGATATGTCTCTAATAAAGTCTTTTCCCCTGGAGAGGAGGCATCTAACATGGAGCATGCTCTGGGCTTATTTCACAACCCATTCTTGGATCTTTACTATAAGAATCTGCTAGAATTGCTGGATTTAAAGTGTGGAGCCTCCCTAAGACTACAGCTCCAAGTGTTTCTCATTTTCAAACTAGTCCACACACATCCTCCAGGATTTGTTTAAATTACCTTTGAAGTCTTCCTACCGGCTTATGGCTCCAGTAGCTTCTGCTTCTATTAGCCAGATTCTCTGTATTCTCTGTCTTTACCTGTCCCCCCAGATTTGGGGGTAGAAGTTACCCTGCAATGTCAATTCTCTGATGAGTCCAAGAAAAATCACTGAATTTCCTTTTTTTCAGCTTTTTGTTGTTGTTGTTGTAAGGATAGGAGTGATGATAAAAAGCTCTTTACAGGTCAGAAGTTCTAGTATTGGATTATAACTAAAGTACAAAATAAATATCCATGACCCCATTCTGATATAAACAAATGACCCAATAAATAAATATGTAAGGGAGAATAGACAAATTTCTTAAGCAGAAAAATTCTAAATAATATGTGTAGATACACCACCTTCAAGTAGGTGAAGCATAATTCCTTATTTCTTAAGTGCATAGTGATATCTTCCCAGAAGTCTGCCTTAGTTGCAAGTAGAAAAAGGAAAATACAATAAAAACAGGTATTTGAAAGCCTAAATTTTATAGATTTGCATACCCTCTTCTTCAATATGCTGTCAGTTAGCCGAATATTAGCAATTTCTTGAATCAAACTGCCCTTCCCCAACTGCAGATTCCCTGCAGATATAGGACCTTTAAAACCGGGGTTACCACATGGCTGAGAGCCAGAGAGACACATTTTTTTTTTCATTAACTGCTCAGATTAAGACACTCCTACTTAAAAGTGTCTTCCAACTCTGGAGAGAGTGAAGAGTGAACAGCTGTGTTATGGCAAAGGACTGGCCAGCACATGGCACAGAACATCAGGAAGGAGAGAGATGTGCCTCCTTAACTTTAGGTAACAAACTATTAGGATTGTGTCTGCCTGTATATGAGACAATAGATAATAGTGGCCAACCACTGGAGTTTATTTTTCTCATCACACACACATACACACCACAGTCAGGCAGTTCAGAATTATTAAAGCCACACTGTTGTACCATGCTGGGAAAGATTGAAGGCGAAAAGAGCAGGGGGCGGCAGAGGAAGAGAGAGTGAGATAGCATCACCAACTCAATGGACATGAATTTGAGCAAACTCCAAGAGATAGTGAGGGACAGATGAGCCTGGAGTGCTGCAGTCCGTGAAGTTGCAAAGTGTCGGATATGACTTAGCAACTGAACAAGAGCAACAATTGTGACATGAAGGAATCAGGCTCTTTCGACTTTCTGCTCTGTCATTCTAAACTATAGATACCTTACTCCACATTCATCCCCACATTCCAGACAAGAAGGAAATTATTTAAAAGGGAGTCTCGACAGACTTTTACTCATACCTGGTTGGCCGGAAATGAGTCTGTTGTTCAGATCCGATTGCAAGAAAGACTCAAAAGTTAAGTCTTTTACATTCCTAGCCTCTGTGATGGTGGAATGTTATAGAAAGTTGGGTTTGAATATGTTCTGAATGAACTAACTTCTGAAAACAGAAAATACACATCACATTCTTTCCATGCAATATTTTAAGAAATATATAACATAATGTACCATGAAGAAGGTCTCAACGATTCCACAGTAAATAAGTTCCAAAGATCTCTGAATCCACATGACAAATTCAGCATTTACGGCAGCCTCCTCCTTCCACTCTAAAACCTAGCAATACTGACAAGATAGTCAATAATAAGTCAATCTATAACACAATGCAAAACAAATGCAGAGCCATTTTAAAAAGAGAAAATGTAAAGAAACTCCAAAAGAAGAAACACATCTATAACAGAATTATCAGAAAGAATGGAAGCCTAAAAGGTGCATGGAAAAGGACTGCTACAAACATAATACTGATTCAGATTCAGAAATGTCTGATGCTATAACAGCAGGGTGGGCATTAGAAAATCTACTTGCTGATTAAAGGGTAGCAGAGTGGGAGCAGGTAGGCAGGAGAGCCTTTTGCAAATACACTTTTAGACAAGAAGTGAGCCAAAAGTCAGGCAAGAGGGGTGAGCGTTCAGAATAGTGGTGACTGGGTCAGAAAATAGGACAGTGACCCAAATGGATGCAAATATTCATGCCCCATGAGACATGGGAAAGAAGCTTAACCATAAATCTACCCCTGGCACACCCCACACCTCCCCAATAACAGGTTGCATCAAACAAATACAGCAGCATTCTGAGATTGCCAACTAGAAAGAGAAACAATTAGCCAATGACCAAGATGGCTTGGTCTAAACTTTAGACAGATTTCTTCCCTGTTAGCATCTAGCCTCCCTGTTCTTAGGACAGTTGCTTGAGAAAACTTGTAAATTCTTTCTCTGCCCTTTTGCCATATAAATAAATCTTCTCCCAATCATCTCTCAGTTTTACAACCTAGAAATGTCTTTCTCAAGGCCTAGGAACTTTCTCCTAAAATATAAACACCAAAGGAGATAGCACCCTATCTCTCAGCCTCTATGGAGCCTAACTTCTAAGAGCAGCAATTAGCAAGCACAGATGGCCTAATCAAGACAAAAGCCTTTGCAATCTCAGGAATAGCTCCATATGCATGACAAATCCTATTGATCAACCTCTCCCTAAAGTCCTCCACTACTTCCCCACTAGCTCAGCCCAGGGCTGAAACCCATTTCTCCTGACACCTGCTGCTGCTACTGCTACTAAGTCGCTTCAGTCGTGTCCGACTCTGTGAAACCCCATAGACAGCAGCCCACCAGGCTCCTCCATCCCTGGGATTCTCCAGGCAAGAACACTGGAGTGGGTTGCCATTTCCTTCTCCAATGCACAGAAGTGAGAAGTGAAAGTGAAGTTGCTCAGCCGTGTCCAACTCTTAGCAACCCCATGGATTGCAGCCTACCAGGCTCCTCCATCCACGGAATTTTCCAGGCAAAAGAGTACCGGAGTGGGGTGCCATTGCCTTCTCCCTCCTGACACCTACCCCAGCCCAATTCCACTTTTTGTTTCAGTAGAACTGAGCATCTAGACCTGGTCTGTGTTGTCTCCCTGACTGCTGGCAATAGTATCAAATAAAATCAACTTCCATTTGCTCATCCTGTTCAGTGCAATGTTTCTTTACTACCAAATACAAAATTTTTGAGGAAAACCAACATGAAAGAGGGACATAAATGTTAACAAACATAACTCACACAAGAAAAGATAGAATAAATTCAACAAAATCAACCCAAAAAAAGAAACTCCTCTAGAGGTAACCTTCTCTACGCCAACTCTCTTCTTCAGGAATCCAGTCACACAACCCTTCACAGCTAGAGGTGGTGACATGTGCTGTTATTTACCAGCCCTAGATAACTACATTTAGGACCCAGGCTCTCTTACTGACCACATCCTAATAAATAGTCCCTTTGTAAGCAATTTGAGAAATAGTACAAAATTTTTGAGCCTCCCTGATAGTTCAGTTAGTAAAGAATCTACCTGCGATGCAGGAGACCCCGGATAGATTCCTGGGTCGGGAAGATCCACTGCAGAAGGGATAGGTTACCCACTCCAGTATTCTTGGGCTTCCCTGTGGCTCAGCTGGTAAAGAATCCGCCTGCAATGTGGGAGACCTGGGTCTGATTCCTACATTGGGAAGATCCTCTGGAGAAGGGAAAGGCTACCCACGCCAGTATCCTGGCCTGGAGAATTCCATGGACTATATACTCCATGGGATCACAGAGTCAGACACGATTGACTTTCACTTTCACTTGTAAAGTAATTTGAGAAATAGTAAAGTTTTGGCAAGAATGTGGAGAAAAGGGGATACCTGCATCCTGTTGGAGGAAATGAAAATTGGTGCAGACATTATGGAAAACAGCATGGGTTTCCTCAGAAAATTAAAAATAGAACAAATGTATCACCCAACATGTCCACTCTTAGTATTTATCCAAAAAAAAATAAAAGTACTAATTTGAAAAGACACCTGTACCCCCATGTTCACTGCAGCTTAGAAGATAATAGGCAGATCCTGAGGATAGAGGAATGAGACTGGAAAGTACCATGGAAAGACCTAGGGATAAATATGTGGAACAGAGTTTTTTTAAGTTGACAGTCATTTACTGAGGTGCATGATATGGGAGAGAGGAAGTCTGTTGACAGAGGAGAAAGTGATACATACACTCAGTTCTGCTGTGTCACTTGGTTTGAACACACAAATATGTCGCAAAACCAGTGATATGTTTTGAAAAAATTTGAGCATAACTGAATTTCGCATTCAGTGGTACTCTTTATATTTTTTTCTCTCTCTTTTTTTTAACATGTCATTGACAAAGTTTTTGCGTATTGTGCTCCTAACTCCATTCTTCCATAAATCCTATGGATTTCATGTGGGATTTGCATAGCGTGGTGATTTTTAAGATTTCATAATGTAACATGTGTCACATTATAACAAAACTGACTTTACTTACTAAAATGAGTGGGGAGAAGGGAGAACACATCTTTTTTTTTCCAGCCATGCAGGACCTTAGGACCAAACCTGTGCCCCTTGAAGCGGAAGCTCAGTGCCCTAACTTCTGGACAGCCAGGAAATTCCTAAGAACACAGCTTATACCTACAATTCAACCTGGCAGAACTGTTCATCTGCTGGTACTGCCTTCCAAGACTAGGTTTGAAAGGGATGGTTCACAGATGACCAAGATAAACCCCCAAAGTCACCAAGGGTCCCTCCTGCTGGAGTGAGACAATAACCTGCCTCAAGCAGGGAGCCAGGGAGGGTCGGAGCAATATCAGGTCATTTCACAGCTGTGATGTAGCCCCCAAACCCCAGGAGTGGTAGGGAGGGGGATAGATTTGCTCTGAGCCACAAACGGCTAAGCAGAGGCAGCAGCAGCCATGGCACGGAAGCAGCCCTGATGACGCACCAACCTGATGATAGCTTCACGGTGCCTCACGGTGCCTCTGCAGTAATAAGTAAGCCAGCCAATACCAAGACACTGGGAGGGGAGTCAGGGGAGGCAGCCCACCCCACTAGGATTCTGGCCTGCACTATACTCTGGCTCACTATCCCTGGATTTCTCACCCTGCCTGTCTTGATCTTCCATTAGTCTCTTCACTTGTGCAAGGGTTAATAGCTGTATCTGGAACAAGGCTAAGGAGATGAGGCCGAGCTCTAACAGTCCTTGTTGAATGGTGAGGCGATCCAGCCAGAGGACTATGCAAAGAAAAACTTCTCAGCTATCACAGGGTCAGGCACAACTAGAGAGCCTGTGCACAATGAAGAATCCTAAGACCTGATGCAGCCAAATAGATAAATGTTTTTTTAAGTAATATAAATGAAAATAAATACAAGAGGTAGTTCCTGCCTAAGTAGAACTAAACATATTGTTTTCAATGAGAGGAATTTATATTTAATATAAAATATATGAAATATAACTGAAATGCCCATCAGTTGATGAATGGATAAACAAAACAAGGCATAGCCATATACTGATATATTATTCAACAACAAAAAAGAATGAAGTACTGACACTATGTTACATGCTACAACACTGACGAACCTTAAAAACATTATGCTAATTAAAAGAGCCAGACATGAAAGGTCATATATTGTATAGTTCCATATATATGAAATGTGCATAGTAAACAAAGCCATAGAGACAGAAAGTAGACAAGTGTTTGTTGGTGGCTGGGATGCTGAGGGAATGATGATAATTGCTAATGGGTAACAGATTCGTTTTTGTGAAGACAAAAGTGTTCTGGAATTAGATAGCAGGTGATAGTTGCACAACTGTGAATATACTAAAAACTATTGAACTGTATGCTTTAAAAGGGTAAATTTATAGTATGTGAATTAAGCAATTTTTTTTAACGTTGCCAAATGCTTGTCTAACAGTGAAAGCAGCAGATTTTCATTCAGCATAGTAAAAAATGCAAGAATGTAACAAATTCTTCTGTGGCTTGACAAAGGCTGACCTCCCTCACTATATATGGAGCCAATTTGTATTGAAAACACAAAGCTTTCTGGAAGAAATTAATGAGATCACCTGCCCCAAAATCTCTTCATTTTGTAGTTTAATATAATATTACCTTCCCTGATGAGTGGAAGAAGATGATCTCAACAATCTAAACCTATCTGCATCTTTTTGTCATGAATTTTTTTAATTGAAGTACAGTTCATTTACAATATTATATTTGTTTCAAGTGTTTTGCCACACAGATGAAAAACAGATGACAAATGGAGGGGGCTAGTTCCCATACTTCCCATGGTTTCATATCCTTCAATTCAGTTCAGTTCAGTCACTGTCATGTCTGACTCTTTGCGACCCCATGAATCGCAGCACACCAGGCCTCCCTGTCCAACACCAACTTCTGGAGTTTACCCAAATTCATGTCCATTGAGTCAGTGATGCCATCCAACCATCTCATCCTCTGTCATCCCTTTTTCCTCCTGCCCTCAATCTTTCCCAGCATCAGGGTCTTTTCAAATGAGTCAGTTCTTCACATCAGGTGGCCAAAGTATTGGAGTTTCAGCTTCAACATCAGTCCTTCCAATGAACACAAAGGACTGATCTCCTTTAGGATAGACTGGTTGGATCTTCCTGCAGTCCAAGGGACTCTCAAGAGTCTTCTCCAACACCACAGTTCAAAAGCATCAATTCTTCTGCACTCAGCTTTCCTTACAGTCCAACTCCCACATCCATACATGACTACTAGAAAAACCATAGCCTTGACTAGACTTCATATCCTTACCCTTCTTAGTTTCTTGGTCTTTCTTCAATCTGGTAAGATAGTAAGCTCCAGTTTTACTTACAACCTGTGTTCTATTTTGGTTAACTGCAACACAAAACACAGAACAGTGTCTTTGCAGTTTATCTAACCTCCCTCTTTTTTCTCTCATTTGTACACTGGGAACAACCCTATTACCATATGTAACTCGGATGTTGATGAAATTGAAAGAGAATAGAAGAAATTTTACATTGAATGTACATCCTTCCAGGCTTCTCTGTCCATGGGATTTTCCAGGCAAGAGTACTGGAGTGGGTAGCCATTCCTTCTCCAAGGGATCTTCCCCACCCAGGGATCGAACCTGGGTCTCCTGAATTCTAGGCAGATTCTTTACCAACTGAGCTACCAGGGAAGCACGTACAGTCCATAAAGGAGTAATTTTTAAATTTTTGCAATAAAATTCAAAGCTTGGACAAATAATTCCAAGTGCCTTTGGTAGGGGATGGCGGGGGGTGGGGGGGGGTGTCTAAATGAATTTTTACCATTTTTCTCTCTCCACTGAACCTGTGTAAAAGTCAGTGTGTCTAGCACAGGACTCTGAACCCCAGTGCTGCCTAACAAATTCTATGTGAATGACTCATAGGACAATAAATTTAGGGTCCTTCTCTCTATATATATATATATAAAATTCTGGACTATGTACTGAGGACAGACTTCATGAGGCTTCTGGATGAATTCACACATGTGTATCATCAGCTCCTTGGAAGACAGATTCTCCAGCACTGTGGAGCAGTGGTAGGAACCATTAGGTGACCACTCAGAATATGTAGTTTAATGTAGAGCAGGACATGAAAGCAGAGTACTCAGCCCTTAAGCCAGGATGGGTGGACTTGAGAGCTGTGTTTAAAGATAGCTGTGTGAAGAGAAGTTGCATTCTTTTCCAACAAGTCATGCTGACTCTTCCACCAATGATCAGCAATTTCAGACTCCAAAGTGTAGGAGCAGAAGAGAACTAATTCACTGAAGAGGCTTCCAGATTAACCCAATTGCTTTCATGTATCCATCTGGAGGGGGCATAAGAATAATTGTAATACTCTATAGAGTACTTGGCAGCTTAAGAATTGCCCAAAACACAATCTCATTTAATCTTCATTAAATCCTGTTAGTTAAATATGCTTTTCATTATTCAAAAATTATGAAAATTGGTGACTGTATTAGTAAGCATACAACTTGAAATTTTTAGCTATTTGACACAATAAAACATTACTTGCCATTCACACAGAAAAGGAAAAAATGATAATATTGTAGGTTGAATGACCACTGATGGCTTTCCTCCAAGTGTTTTTTCCCAGGCTTATTGAGATATAACTGACATATAACATGTGTAAGTGTATGCACATGTATAAATTTACATGACTTTATGTAAATCAACATGCACAATATGTTGACTTGATACTCTCATATATTTCAAAATGATCACCACTATAGTATCGCTAACACCTCTACCCCAACATATGATTATCATTTTTTGTGTGTGGTGAGAATATTTAAGATCTACTCTGTAAGCAGTTCTCAAGTGTATTATACAGCATTATTAGCTATAGTTATCATATTGTACATTAGATCCCCAGAACTTAATTGTCTTAAGACTGGAAGTTTGTACACGCCAACCAACATTTTTCCATTTTTCCCACTTCCCAGACACTGGTAATCACAATTCCATTGTTTCTGTGAGTTCGGTTTTTTAGATTCCACATGTAAGCTTTATAGTACATGTCTTTGTGTCTAACTTATTTCACTCTAATGCTTCATATTTCATATTTATTCATATTTATTCATTCTGCTGTCAGTGGACATTTAGGTTGTTTCCATGTCTTGGCTATGGTAAGCGGTGCTGCAATGAACATGAGGCTGCATGTATCCTTTCAAATCATGTTTTTCTGTAGATATATGCCTAGGAGTTGGATTGCAGGGTGGTATGGTAGCTGTACTCTTAGTTTTTAAAGGAACCTCCATACTCCAACAGTATAATTTTTAAAACACTCTTTTATATTCATTATCTAATTTTATTTGTAAAATAAACTTGTGATTATGATGGCAGTGGTGTTGGAGGTGATGATGTTCTTGGAAGATAAGCAGGAAGTAGAGCAACCTCTGGAAACATTGGAAATCTCATATACATGAAATCTAAAACATCTTCCTCAGGCAACAAACTTCAAGTTAGAATTCTAGCTAACATTGAGAGTCCACTAAATGCTAAGCAATGTACCATGTTGTTTGCAGATTTAATTTAAACTTTAGAGCCCAGGTACAATGTTTCATTTTATAGGTTAGGACTAAATTTCCAAATAGTGGGAATCTACCCATGGTCAAAAATCAGAAAGTAAGGGAGCCAGGATTTAAATCCAGATGCATTTTATTCCAAAGCCCATGTGCTTTCTTCTGCAACACTATAGCATCTAAATTTGGGAACTTGGTAAGTTCTCTTTTCTCCTGTTGCTTTGAAAACTGTAAAGGAGCCAGGAGCTTTCTCAAGACTTTCCCACAACAGATAGCATGTGAGCCACACTGTCCCTGATTTCCTTGGTCTTTGCTCCATGGATGATGGGATTAAGCATGGGGGAAATTAACACATAGAGATTTGCCAGAAGGATGTGGATATGGTGAGGAATGTTCTTGCCAAAGTGATAGGTCAGGAAAGTGAAAAAGGATGGGATGAAAAATAGAATGAATCCAATGTGGGAACCACAAGTATTGACAGCCTTGTGCCAGGCATCCTGGGAAGGAAGTCTAAACACGGCTTGGAGGATCAAAGTGTAGGAAATATCAGTGAGTGCAACATCTACCAAAACTGATGCCATTGGCACTGAGAAGCCATACCAGATATTGACGGTGATGCCAGCACAGGCCAATTTGGTTACCCCCAATGAGTTCACAGTATGAGTGGGGGAATGAATGACGTTGGCTCAACAGTATGGCAGCCTCTTCAGCAAGAATATGATAGGGAAAACTGCCCCAGGGTCCTGTCCCCATATTGCCTGGCTCATTTTTATGATTGCAGTAAGAGTTAAGCTGAGATGGTTGGATGGCATCACTGACTCGATGGACATGAGTTTGAGCAAGCTCTGGGAGTCGGTGATGGACAGGGAGGCCTGATGCGCTGCAGTCCATGGGGTCACAAAGAGTTGGACATGACTGAGCAACTGAACTGAACTGAGGAGTTAAGACAGCTGTGTGCCTCAAAGGAGTACAAATGGCCACGTAGCAGTCAAATGCCATGGCCAGAAGGATTCCTGACTCAGTTACAAAGGCAACGTGGATGAAAAACATTTTAGTGATGCAGGCATCAAAGGCAATCTCCCCAGCATGGAACCAGAAGATAGCAAGAGCCTTGGGCACAGTGGTGGTGGACAGCAGAATGTCAGTACCAGCCAGCATGGATAGGAAGACATATGTAGGGTTCATGGAGAGTGCATTCATTGAGGACGACAAGCATGAGGGCTCCATTTCCCAAGGCTGCAGTGATGTATGGCAGGCAGAAGGGGATGGAGAGCCAGGTGTGGTAGTTCTCCAGTCCTAGTATATCAAGTAGAACAAACACAATGAGGTGGAAGGTGGTGAGGTTAGCACCAAACATGCCTGCTTTTGGAGTCTGTCTATGAAGACCACAGAAATTAGGAGTCATTGAGCAGAATCAGCCATAAGTTTCACTAAAGTTGAACATTAGATAATGAAATCAATCACTAATGCCTTGACTTAGCATATATAATGTTAGGCTTTCACTTCCTAGCCTAGCACTGCAAACATAAATATAGACATAGGTTCCTGATCACAACTCAGCAATGTCTAGAATACAGACATAACTTACCATTCTCACTCACATGCTTCTACTCAGGCTTTGGCCATCCTTCACCCATTCTGTCGCAATAGCTTCATAACTAATCTAGTCCCTTCCTCTCCTAGCTTCCCAACCTCAACCTTTCCACAGCCATCAGCTATACTGCAGCCTGGGTGGTATGCTCAAAACAAAACAAAAAAATCTTTCTATGTTTCCTCTTACAAACCTTACATAATTATATACATATATATAAGTGAAAGTGAAAGTCACTTAGTTGTGTATGACTCTTTGCAACCCCATGAACTATACAGTCCATGGAATTCTCCAGGCCGGAATACTAGAGTGGGTAGCCATTCCCTTCTCCAGGGGATCTTCCCAATGCAGGGATCGAACCCAGGTCTCCCACATTGCAGGTGGATTCTTTACCAGCTGAGCCACCAAGGAAAGTATATATATATACTGTATATATGTATATATATTACATACATTTATATATACATTATATATATACATACAATATATGTATATATATATTACATACATTTTTTTCTCTTAAAAAAATTATAGATATCAAGGGAACATTTCATGCAAGGATGGGCATGATAAAGGACAGAAACAATAAGTATCTAACAGAGATTAAGACAAGGTGGCAAGAATACACAGAACTGTACAAAAAAAAGTCTTAGTGATCTGAATAACTACGATGGTGTAGTCACTCACCTAGAACCAGACATCCTGGAGTGTGAAGTCAAGTGGACCTTAGGAAGCATTAGCACAAACAGAGCTAGTGGAGGCAATGAAATTCCAGCTGAGATATTTAAAATTCTAAAAGATGATGGTGTTAAAGTGCTGCACTCAATATGTCAGCAAATTTGGAAAACTCAGCAATGGCCACAGGACTCAAAAGGGTCAGTTTTCATTCCCATCCCAATGAAAGGCAATTGCTCTCATTTCACATGCTAGTAAGGTGGTGCTCGAAATACTTACTTCAAGCTAGGCTTCAACAGTATGTGAACTGAGAACTTCCAGATGTACAGGCTGGATTTAGAAAAGGCAGAGGAATCAGAGATCAAATTGCCAACATCCATATATTGTCACCCTGCTTATTTAACTTACATGCAGAGAACATCATGCAAAATGCCAGACTGGGTGAATCACAAGCTGGAATCAAGATTGCCAGGAGAAATAGCAACAACCTCAGATATGCAGATGATACTACTCTAAAGGCAGAAAGTGAAGAGGACCTAAAGAGCCTCTTGATGAGGGTGAAAGAAGAAAGTGAAAAGCTGGCTTAAAACTCAACATTCAAAAAAATGAAGCATGGCATCTAGTCCCATCTCTTCAAGGCAAAAAGAAGGGGGAAAAGTAGAAGCAGTGATAAGTTTTCTTTTCTTGGGCTCCAAAATCACTGCAGATGGTGACTGCAGCCATGAAATTAAAAGATGCTTACTCCTTGGAAGGAAAGCTTTGACAAACCTAGACAACATATTAAAAAGCAGTACATCACCTTGCCAATAAAGGTCCACCCAAACAGCCAAAGCTATAGTTTTTCCAGTAGTCATGTACAGATGTGAGAGCTGGACCACAAACAAGACTGAGTGCCAAAGAACTGATGCTTTTGAATTATGGGGCTAGAGAAGACTCTTGAGAGTCCCTTGGACTGCAAGGAGATCAAACCAGTCAATCTTAAAGGAAATCAACCCTGACTATTCATTGGAAGGACTGATGCTCAAGCTCCAATACTTTGGCCACATGATGTGAAGATCTGATTCATTGGAAAAGACCCTGAAGCTAGGAAATACTGAAGGCAAAAGTAAGAGGGTGCAGCAGAGGATGAGATGGTTTGATAACATCATTGACTCGAAGGACATGGATTTGAGCAAACTCCAGGAGACAGTAAAGGCAGGGAATCTGGCACGCTGCAGTCCATAGGGTCACAAAGAGTCAGACACAATTCAGCGACTGAACAACAACAATATACATAGACATATAGATTTAGATAGATAGATAATTTAATATAATGGTTAAATATATATGTTTGGGATTAGATAGCTGGACTAGGCTTAGATGACCCCAATTTTATTGGCAACATCCAACACACCATAGTCAGGAGTCAGTAGAACATATGCCTTCTTCTCTCCATCAAGCCAGATCAGGGTGTTCACTTTGGCCACTTCAGTGTCATAGAGCTTCTTCACAGCCTGTCTGACCTGGCATGTGTTGGCCTTGATATCCACAATGAACACAAGTGTGTTATGTTCTTCTATCTTCCTTATGATTGACTCAGTAGTGAGAGAGAACTTGATGATGGCATAGTGATCAAGCTTGCTTCCCCTTACAGGTGTTCTTCTGAGGCTGCCTCCAAAGCCTCAGTGTTTTGGGTCATCATAAAATGGGTGATGTCTGGATCTTTGTGTCTGTGTGTGTGTGTGTATGTGTGGCTATGGACTTCTTTCAGCCCTGCGTTCTTGGCCTTCAAAGCCTTTGCTTTGCCTTCAGTTTTGGGAGGAGCAGAGACTTCCTTCTTCACCTTTGGCGCCATCTTTGTGAAATGCTATATAACGATTAGCATGCAAAGCCTTCCACAATCCCACTATTCTTCTCCAGCTTCAGTCCCCTTTAGGAACTCTAACACAGTTGAATTAGACCATAATCTCCACACTAAATCTGAGTTTTCCAAACTTCATAGCTTTGCTCAAGCCAAATTTAAATATTTATCATCTGGGAAGCCTTCCTCAGGTTCAAATTCTGATTTTTTTTTCCAACTTTCTAATTATTAACAAAGAGCAGGTTTTTCACATCTCAAAAATGTAGCCGTATCTGTGAAATGAACTATTCATTCTTATTTTGCAAGGATTAAATTAAATACTTTCTGAAAACTGCCTGGCATAGAAAAACTAAACACTAGTTACTATTATTGAGAGAATGAGTACTGTTTAATAAAGAGACTAGAAATGCCTATATTTGGAATTTCAAATGTGATAAAATTGGGACTTCCTGGCGGTCGAATGGTTAAGACTCCACTCTTCCACTGCAGGGGGATTGTGTTCTACCCCTGGTCAGGGAACTAAGATCCTGCACACAGGAGAAACCAAAGGGAGTGGAGGGAATATGACAAAGTAGCACTGTAACTTAGTGAAGAAAGGAAGACCTATTCAATCAATGGTATTGGGCTGTTGGACTACGTTATTGTTGTTAAGGAAATAAAATCAGTTCCCATCTCAGTAAAAAACAGAAATTCCAAATAAATTAAAGATGTACTTGTTTTAAAAACTACAAAAATGTTAAGAAATAAAATTCAAACCTTAAGAAAAAATTAAAGAAAATGTCTGGGAGGTTGGAAAGCTCTTCCTGAGATAATAAAATCATATTTCATAAGCAGTAACAATTGAACAATTTAATTATGCAAAAATGTAGTCAAGCATAAATAAAAATCCTAGGGAGAAAAGTTACAAAGCATGTAATACACTAAAAGTTGACATGCTTAAATACCAAAGTGTTAGTCATTCAGTTGGGTCCAGCTGTTTGTGACCCCATGAACTGTAGTCTGCCAGGCTCCTCTGTCCATGGGATTTCCCAGGCATGAATGCTGGAGCGGGTTGCCATTTCCTTCTCCAGGAGATCTTCCTGACCCAGGGATCAAACCCAAGTCTCCTATATTGGAGGCAGATTCTTTTCTGTCTGAGCCACCAGGGAAGCCTGTGAATACTAAAAGTTGACATAAATGAATAAGGAAAAATAGGAAATGTGCAAAGAATCAAAATAGGCAATTCACACTACAAGAAAAAAAAATGGCCAATATATGTATGAACAAATGTTCAAAGGTAAAAAAAAATGAAAATCAGTATCTTATTAAAATATAGTAGTTTTGTATTGATTGGAAAACATAAAAGTAAATGATCAGCCCCCAGAGCTGGTGGTTCCACATGAAAACCTATAGATATATCTGTAAGAATATTCATTGCTACACCGTGGCAATAGTAAAAAAATTTTTTTACACCTTCCATGTTCATCAATAGGACAATAAATAAATAATGGTATACTTATTACACTGAAATGTCTTGTTTCCATTTTTTGAAAAGGAGTAGAATTGATGCTTTCAAATTGTGGTGCTGAAGAAGACTCTTGAGAATCTCTTGGCCTGCAAGGAGATCAAACCAGTCAATCCTAAACAAAATCAATCTTGAATATTCATTGGAAGGACTGATGCTGAAGCTGAAGGTCCAGTACTTTGGCAACCTGATGCAAAGAGCTGACTCATTAAAAAAAATTTTAAAAAACAACCCTGATGCTGTAAAAGATAGAGGACAGGAGGAGAAAGGGGCGACAGAGGATGAGATATTTAGATAACATCACAGACTCAATGGACATGAGTTGGCACAAACTTCAGGAGATAGTGAAGGACAGGGAAGCCGGGCGTGCTGCAGTCCATGGGATCACAAAGAGTCATACATGACTTAGTGACTGAACAACAAAAATTAACCATGCATATAGTTAAGTTAAAAAGCAAATTGAAGATTAAAATGCATAAGATTTTTTTACTGTGTTTATTAATAAGACACTTTACATTATAATTAAGAGAAAATCCAACCCCAATTTGGCTTGAGCAAGCACAAAGGGAAATGTCTATTTCTGAAATTGAAAAGTATGTTTCTAGTATCAGATTTATGTAAAGATTCAAGACATCATCCAGTGTTCCATTTCTTTTTGACTCTCTGCTCTGCCCTCCAGATGTTGACTCTCCTAGGGCCAGGATTAAGGTGAGGTTCAGTACAAGTAAGGTGCACTGAGCCACATTGGAACCCAAGACAAAAGGAAAAATGGGGGCCCCTATGTAGAGCTGACCTCTGAACAATGCAGGCATTAGGTGCACCAACCTACCAAATAGTAGAAAATCTGTATGTAACTTTACAGTGGACCCTCCCTATTGGAGAAGGAAATGGCAACCCACGGTAAGTGGAGGCACTTACCTTGGGTGCAAAATTTAAAAAGGTAGTCAAAAATCAGTAAGCTAGATAAATACTTTAATACAATCTTTTTTAATTTTTATTTTCAGTACATTAAATTTATTCATAAAAACATTCTAAAAACATACAATTTTTCCTTTATAACCATGTCTAGTAAAACATAAAAACACCCAAAAGAGAATACTTGACACTTACAACTCAAAATCAAATTAGCAGAACATTAAATACTTACAAAACTATATCATTAAAAATATTTATAAAGTTACATGCAATTTCATAGAATTGACGTAAAGTGAAAGTGAAAGTCACTCATTAGTATGTGACTCTTCTGTGACCCCAAGGACTGCAGCCTGCCAGGCTCCTCTGTCAATGGAATTCTCCAGGCAAGAATACTGGAGTGGGTCTTCCTGATCCACGGATTAAACCCAGGTTTCCCTCATTGCAGGCAGATTCTTTACTGTCTGAGCTTCCAGAGAAGCCCTGGGAAGCCCTCAAGTTACATGAAATTTCATAGAATGGCATAAAAGAATGGCTCAAAAATGGGAGAATTTTCCTTCATTCCTAAAAAGGAACTATGTCCATTAGAAGCTGTGAAGATTCTCAAGCACATGAGGTCTTCAGTTTTAGTACCAAAGCCTGTCTTTGTACATCTAAAAACTTTACCCTGAGAGGGGCTTCTTACAACACCAGGATGGACTGGGCGGTTCGCTCCTCCCTCCAATAATTGTGTAGAAACATTGACCTTTGGCCTCAGCCAGCACAGTATGAAGTTTGCAAGCGTTGATTAAAGACATGCACTTTGATTCAGAATCTCAGGATTTTTCTGTAATTGAGCCTTTTCAGAACCCATGGTTTTATTCTTTTTAAATCAAAATTATATGAACTATCACAATGAACAAAACATCAGAATTTTAAATAAAGATTGGACTGATAATGCTGTACTGAACCACATTAGAACCCAAGACAAAAGGAAAATTGGGAGTCCCTCAGTCCCTAGAGCTGACCTCCGAACAATGCAAGCATTGTGTGCACCAACCTACCCAATAGTAGAAAATCTGTGTGTAACTTTACAGTGGACCCTCCCTATTGGAGAAGGAAATGGCAACCCACTCCAGTATTCTTGCCTGGAGAATCCCATGGACAGAGGAGCTTGAGGGGCTATAGTCCATGGGGTTGCAAAAGAGTCAGACACAACTTAGCGACTAAATAACATCCGTGGATTCAACCAACCATGGATGGTTTTGTATTGTAGTATTTACTATTGAAAAAAAATCTTCATATGAGTGGACCTGTGCAGTTCAAACCTGTGCTTTTCAGGGCCACTGGCACATGTTTTCTGTGGTTTTAATGGTTAAATGTTTCCATAATTTTATTTTGAAAAATATTATTTGAGTTTCTTCTATTGTGGGCTTCCTGGTGGCTCAGATGGTAAAGAATCTGCCTGAAATGCAGGAGACCCAGGTTCAGTCCCTGAGTTGGGAGGATCCCCTGGAGAAGAGAATGGATACCCACTCCAGTATTCTTGTCTGGAGAACTCCAGGGACAGAGGAGTCTGGTAGGCTACAGTTAAAACTGATAAAATTGTAATACATTCTAGTTTTCATATAAATATTTCAACTTACTCTAAGTTGTGAGTTTTACTATAACTACTTTTCAATGTTCCACTATTTTTTATACTACTGTAATATTCAGGGGGGGAAATTAGCTGTAGTCCCAGCACCATGTAGCAAAAATGTCTGCAGCAGTTCAATATGTCAAGATATACGCACTTCTGAATAGTGTATATTTATACTACTTTCTACAGAGGGCCTGAGAAGACAGTGCCTGGATCAACAGTTTATTGGATTTTATTCCAGGAAAACCTAAAAATCCTATGAGACAAATATCATTCCCTTCCCAGAAACTTACCCCAGTTTCATGCATACTTTCCCAACACATGAAAGAAGATGCCAGATGCAGACTGTGGAGTGAAACAGGACAGTATTTATACCTCAGCTGTAGGAATCCTTTAGGCGAGGAAAGAGTTTCTACCCTACCAAGTCTTTAGGGAGCATCTCATTTAATTGGACAAAGCAGATCCCCTTAGGACTAGTCTCCAGAGGTCACTGACCAGAGAGGGTGGGTAATCTACTCCTAGCTACAGCAGTCTGTCCAAACTCCACCTGCTAACAATTCCATTTCTCAGGCTAACACACAGACACAGAGTGGACTAGTGGATACTAATTGCTGCTAGTCAGTACACAGAATGTTAAAGCCCTGCCTATATTGCTGGACCTCAATGAACATGGAAACCTGTGGGGATACAGAAGAAATAGTAGGCCAGGAGGAGCTAAGCGGTGTGTGTGTGTGTGTCCAAATGATTCCCTGTCATAAAACTAGATGCTACTTAACAGTGAAAGGTCCAAAGGTCAACGACCTCACCAACATTTTAAAATAATCAATCCAGTAATATACACATTGACCTCTATGCCAGATTCGAGAACCATAATAATGAATGAGACAAATTCTCTGTCCTCACAGAACTCAAGTTCTCATGGTTTCACAGAGTGATAAATAATGAGCTGAAACCATAAATACCATTTCTGTGAGACCCAGAGAGCAAGATGATCACCTCTGAGTTGGAGGAGATTGGCAAAGACTTCAAAGAGGAGTTGACATTAGGGCTCTACCATTTGCCAGCTGTGTGGTCTTGATTATTTATCCTAGCAGAGCTTTTGGTGCCCCATGTATAAAACAGAGGCAGCAACAGTACTATCTCATGAGGTTGTATGAGGATTAAATGAGTTAATGCAGCAGAGCACTTAACGTGGTTCCTAGCATACAGTAATTTCCTACTAAACATTAGCTTCTGTTATAATTATTATTATCATTAATATGACTATATTATGTATTAATGTACTACTACATGGTGATGTGTTTTGAGGTAATGATAGAAAAGTAAATCAGGGCCAGATTATTAAATTAATGCTTCATCTAGATATTACTCTGTGGTCCTATGACTTCCAAATTGTGGCTGATCAAACTCTAGGTTACTTTACCAGTGTAAATTAATGTTCTATCAAGAAGTTACATAAACATAGATACAAATATCTATGGTCACAAATGTGTGGGAAAGGCTGAAAACTCTAGCCCTGTCTTGGATAGCCATGTGCATGACTCACAGTGTCATCATTTTTCATGCTTATTTGACTATGGAAATTTTCTATAAAACATCCATTATGATACCTATTATTTCTACAAAATATTCTGTGGAAAACACTTCTGTAAGTAATGAAGACTGATTGAAAATATTTGACATAAAGTAGTATGATTGGCCATGCCCTTTAGAATGCTTAACTTCGGGTCAATTTATAGTTGAGGTTACAGTGTAAGAAACATTGAAATCAATTTAAAAACTAATGTAATATCTGATGTGAAAGATGATAGGAAATATAAGTGATGGATAGAAACAATGTTAAAAAGAAACCTAACAATACTGATAGCCTTAGTGAACTATTTCTCAGATACTTATTACTATGAGCTAAAAATAAGTGCTGTATATAGGGTTTATTTCATTTAATCTTCTCAACCCCACAGGTTTCTCTTTCTACTCTCATTTTACAGACTTAAAAATTGAGGAGTAAAAACACTGAATAAATTTTACAAGTTCACACAGCTGGAAAATGATGGGGACAGGACTGGAATCCTGATACAACTCCAAAAGCTACCCAGATATCTATTTAGTAGTAGAATCAATATCAGTAACAACCAATTCTTGGGGAGCAGGCTAGAGAGGAAGAGGTTGAGTAACTCCCTAGGGTTTCCAGTTCAATGTAGTTGATATAATTATCATAATCTAGTTTCTAAGAAAAGGAACAATAAGAAAAGCTACCATGAATGGTAGTTCTATATCCTGGAGATGATACCCAGTTGATAGGTGGATTTTTATGTATCTGAAACTCAAACAAGAATTCTAGGAAGGAGAGAGAGATGGGGGACCCATTAGCACAGTTTGTGCATAAGGAAATGAGTATACATGGCCTTTTCTGAAAAAGCATGAAAGAATTAGAGTCCAGATCGGTAACTTCAAGAAACTACTCCAATTTTGCCAACCTGGCCAGGAACAATGTGCTGTAATTCCTAATATTGAGGTTAGTCAGAAGCCAAGTATAAGAGAATATCAAGAGTACCCTGTTTTCTCCACCCTTGATATTCCCTAGTCTCTGAGATATGGCAAATGTGTGACAAGTAAGACCTGTACTGTGTCAGCAGCTTATTTGTCTCTAAGACACCAAACTACCTTTGTAAGGAAACGGTTTAACAATCACTGTGTTTGTGGACTAATTTAGCTGATCATTCAGTGCATAATAGAGATGCACTTTCTAACTTTGAGGAGGTAAATGTGCTGTCATTCATTTTTCAAACATTTATTATGTTCCAGGAATTTTGTGAAGTACTGAGCATACAAATATGAGTGACACACACTCTTCTGATTTCAAAGAGTTTACAATCAATTAGGGGTACAAATAAAAACCCATAATAACTCAGTACATACATTTTGAGATCTGCACAAGATTCAGTAGATGTACAAAGAGGCTTGGAGTGTCTGGAAAAACCAGAAGGAAGATGAAGAAAAAGGAAGAGGAAGGGAAGGAAAAGCTCTCTCAGTCCAGGAAATCTCTGTGCTTCACACCTAGTTTCCTTGATAAAGCTGGGAGTGAGGATTCAAAGGAAGCCATTAGCCCAGAGAGGAAGCAGAGCACCAAGCCATAATATCAAAGAACCGGTGGACCACCCCGTCCCGGATCTGCTTAGTCTTTACTCCATAGACAATGGGGTTGAGCATTGGTGGCACCACCACATAAAGATTGGCTAGCAGGATATGGACATGCCGAGGTATGTTATGTCCAAAGCGATGGGTCAATAACGTAAAGAAGGAGGGGACATAAAACATGAGAATGACACAGAGGTGGGAACCACAGGTGCTGAGGGCCTTGTGCCGAGCATCCTGGGAGGGCAAACGAAAGACTGCTCGGAGGATCAGTGAGTACGACACCGCAATGAGGATCACGTCCAAGATGACCATGACAATGGGCACTGAGAAGCCGTACCAGATGTTAATGGTGATGTCAGCACAGGCCAAGCGGGCCACTCCAATATGCTCACAATAGGAGTGGGGGATGATATTGGTCTGGCAGAAAGGCAGTCGATTCAACAAGAAGATCACCGGAAAGATGATACAGAAACTTCGAGTGACAATGGCCACAGCAATCCTTCCCACCACAGGCCATGTTAGCATTGTCTTGTAATGCAGGGGGATACAGATGGCCACAAACCGGTCAAAGGCCATGGCTAATAGGATGGCTGACTCCCCCACAAACATCATGTGGACAAAGAAAACTTGGGTGACACAGGCATCAAAGGCAATGTCATGAGCATGGAGCCAAAAGATGGCTAGGGCCTTGGGGACAGTAGTGGTGGACAGCAGGATGTCCGTGATGGCCAGCATGGAGAGGAAGAAGTACATGGGCTCATGAAGGTTACGTTCTGTGATGATGACCATTATCAGGATACTGTTGCCCAGAACTGCAGTGATATACATGAGGCAGAAGGGTATTGACAGCCAAACATGATAAGCTTCCAACTCAGGGATGCCCAGAAGGACGAAAACTGCAGGGTGGAAGATGGTGAAGTTGGTGTGAGTCATGATGTACTATAGGATCATCTCTATAATGACAGAAGCAGATGAGTCTGCTGAAAGGCATAAGAACAGAAAGCACCTCTGAGTACATACAGAGATCACAAAAGATAGCATTGGTTTCTGAACCATGGGACTCTGCAGGGGAATGTTCTCCTAGGCAAGGCTCAGTTTTGTGTAGAAATGACTTCTGACCCTTGGTGCTTGATTTGCAGGGAGAGCTTCTGTGGCTATCACTCTTCAAGAATTAATAGAGGTTTCACCCTGCATCCAGCCACTCTGCTCCCAAACTTTGGTCCCATCCTACATTTCTGACCTCATTCTACCATTTCCACCCAAGCAGCATTTGCCCTCTTACCTGTGTTGTACTTTTTTCTTCCCACAAGATTTTGTTCCTTCTGTGTTAACCTGAATTTCCTTTCCCTTTCCTCTCTGCTTACTCAAATTTTAACCTTAAAATACTTTCTTAAAACATATCACTTTGTAATGGCCCATGTTCATAACAATACATTTCCTTCCTGAACACCTATTAGCTAAACTATATTTAACTTGATTATATTTAATCACATTAAACTTATCTGGCTATTACTTTGAACATTTCACATGAAATTTGCCTAATATCCTGGCACTCATGGAAATGGAGCAGCAAGTGGCAAACCAGGAGTCTGAAAAATATATTCCTTCATTCTGACCCAAATTAAAACTTTCCCTAAAGGCCGTGAGGAGCGGAGCAGTTGGTGAAATTGAGAGGGGTTCATATTCATTGCTTGCTCTTCCCCAAAATGATTCCATAAAAGTTGTGTTTAAATCTCTTTATCCTTAAGAGCGCCCAAGGAAAAGTATTCAGAGTACAGGAAATCAATACACACCTCTCTGGCTCCACTAATATAGCCCTCCTTTTCATCGCACTTTTTCCTTCACTCTGAAAAAATTCAGATTTCCCTTTGGCTAAGAAAATTTAGGCAAAAGGTTTTCTTTGCCTTCACTCCTCCCACCACTCAGGTAAGATTTATTTCCTTCTGAAGCTGTGGACTGTCAGCTCTTAGGATTAGGGAAGGAATGAGTGATTAAAAATCTGGAAGGGAATATGGAGGAAAGAGACCGTAGAGAGAATAAGGGAAGAATTGGGGGTATACTATTAATAGATGGACCTACTGATAATGGCATTCAGATGGTTCCAGGGAGGAGGGCATCCAAAGAAATGAAAGCCCCGGTTTATGAGTCCATCCCCCTGCCTCTATGCAGATGCACTTGCTCAGAGCATAATGGGCTGTGCAGAGGATGCAATGGGACTTAAATTGGACACAGGGAAGGGACCAGGGCCAGCTTCAAACAAGTAAGGGCCTCAGAGGAGTTAAATTTGACCTCCTTCCAGCCCAGTATATTTTAGATACTCATTTGACTTCTATTCAGAAGAGAGGCTGAGCTTTCCTGGGATAAGCACAGAGATGAAGGGCCACAGGTAACACTGCCCTGCCTCTATTCTGAAGCATCGGCCCCAAATTTATATAAATAAAAGCCCCACCAGAAAGGCTGAAGAGGGAGGGAACACATATACTTATTCATGTTGTTGTACAGCAGAAATTAACACAACATTGTAAAGCAGTTATCCGTCAATTTAAAAAAAGATAAAAGTAAAAAGGCCCCACCAGAAAACAAATTCATTTTCCTTAGAAGGAAATTTACTGAAAATTTTTCTCACCACTTCTCCCAACCCTACTAGTTGTTAACATACACCTTCTCAATAATGATACCTGATATATGACCTCATAACAACCTGGGCTCTCTGCCTATAATTCTAATAATGTCTTATAACCTCAGTAGTGAGACACCAAATTCAAGAATGGAAGAGGGACTGTGAGGCCTGGTTGGCTGTTTATGAGGTTCTGGAAGAGGCGTCTGCCTGTGTGAAGAAGGACTTTCATTTCGTTCAGTGCCTTCCCAGGGCTCCATCTCATCTCTGCTGAGGGTTCTAAGCAAGAGAGTTTTAGACTCATTTAGGAAAGAGTCAGAGATCACAGGCACAAAGAACACATCAAAGTCTCACAGTGAGAACCTGCCCAAGCCCTAAGAAAATATCCAGATGCAGATGAGCAAAAAAAAAGAACAGCAGAGATGAGGCAAGGAGCCATGGTGAGTGGGAGAGAATATGGTATGGTACGTGAGGACCCTGACTTCTGGAGCCAACTTCTGGGTTAATTTCCCAGTTCTTCCCTAACTAACTTGATGATCTTAGGCAAGCCACTTTACTTCTGCACGCTTCCATTTTCTCATTTGTAAGATGTGGATAACAATGAACTTTATGAGGTGAAAAGTGAAAGTTTTAGTCACTCAGTCGTATCCGATGCTTTGCCACCCCATGGACTGTAACCTGCTGGGCTCTTCTGTCCATGGAATTCTCCAGGCAAGAGTACTGGACTGGGTAGCCATTCCCTTCTCCGGGGGATCTTGCTGACCCAGGAATCAAAACTGAGTCTCCTGCATTGCAGGCCAATTTTTTACCATCTGAGCCACCAGGGAAGCCCTGGTGAGGTAATTAAGAGGATTAAATGAGTTAATTCATATAAAGTGCTCAGAATAGTAGATCATTATTATTTATAAACCTATTTGGCCATCATCCTATTGTATTATTTTCACTAAGCAAAACACATTAATGAATATTCAGCAATATTAAAGTCTTATTCTTCATCTAAATATAACCAAAGGAAGTTTCTTTTCTAGGGATAAAGAAGAGGGAAAGGGATGAGAGAAGTACCCAAAGAGAGAAAAAAGAAAACATATCTCTCAGATAGTTTCTCAAAACCAAGACCTGGGGGATTTCCCTGGCAGTCCAGTGGTTAAGACTCCACACTTCTGCTGCAGGGGATGAGGGTTCGATCTCTAGTCAGTGAAGTTCCACATGTCCTTCGGTTCAGCAAAAAAAAATAAGATCTGAGGGCTTGGGTGGTACACCAGAAAAGTCCACAGTGATGGACTTAGTTGGGTCAGAACTGCCTGCTAGGCTTCTGTCAAGTGCTTTGAAAAACATGTATCTGTCAAAGCAGAAACAGACATTATCTCCATTATTTACAGAATCCCCAGGGACATGGCAGAGCAATGGGCATCAGAGCTTCAGCTCCAGGACCGAGGAGAACTAGGAGTGGGAATCAGGGAAGATTCAGTCTAGGCAGGAAAAGTGAAACCACTTCTTCCCTGCAGCCCCTAACCAGACTCTGCTCTCTCTCTTTCTTCCTGGTGTTCTCTTTTCTTCCTGTGAGTCCCACCCAACTCTATTTTTTGGTTATGCCTACTCTCTCTCTATGGAGAAGGAAATGGCAACACACTCCAGTATTCTTGCCTGGAAAATCCCATGGACTGAGGATCCTGGTAGGCTACAGTCCATGGGGTCGCAAAGAGTCGGACACGACTAAGCAACTTCACTTCACTTCACTCTCTTTCTAAGGGGTTGTATAAAAGCCTTTCATGTCTTAATGCATCTTTATTTTGGAAGATTCTTCTAACTCTCATAACAACATACGAAAATGCACCCACAAACCACATCAGATAAAATTGTAAGATAAATGTATAGGAGTTGAGTCAATTACTTTTTGCCTAGTTGTATTTTCTAGACATTTATTTAAACAAGTATTAATTTTATTTTGCCATTTTTCTGGGGCATGTGTTTCAGATCTCAAGTGCTTTTCACCACTCTCAGGTTCTTTAAAGTGCACAGGGTCTAAACACTGAAGCCATGTCTCTAACAGAGAGAATAGCCTTCTCCCTTCCACTCTAGATTATAAGGCTGGCCTCTGTGTGCAGCACAGTATATGGAAGCATAGTTGGGGGATGTGTCACAAGAAGTTTGCTTCTAATAATACATAAAGCACCGACATTTATAAATGGCTCACCCTTTTAATAAATTAGAGCAAATTCAGATTTATACCTCTAATAGCCTCACTCTTGCTCATGTACACTGAAAGCTGGCATGTAAAATGCTTCATAATCTAAAGCCAGTGTTATTTATGCTGCAGAGGCCCTGATATGCCTTAATAGAGACTCATGTTTTTTTAATAAATAAACATCTCAAGAAAAATGTCCCACTACCCCATTTGTTTCACTCCCCATAAGCATTTTGACGATTTTGTCAACATTTAAGTAATCCTATGGTGGTGTATCATGTGTAAATATCACAATAGTCTTATGATGTGGTGGCAGAAACAAGGAAGACCCCAGTTCCAAGACACAACCTCTTCTCCCAATTTCTGTATCCATTCTGAAGAATGTAGGATGGCAGAATGAATGAGGATTTTTCTGCTTTATACACACCTGACACCCAGATTACCCACATAAAGTTTCCTTAAGAGTCCTCCTTACTTTGGGATTCGGGGGTTCATAGTCCTAAGCACAGCATCTGGTTTACTGGAATTTAGGAAACATTTAAACAAATGGACCATGGAAATTAGTCTGTTAACCTTTCACCAGCAACTTTGGTTGTCTTTCCAAGGTGGTGCTCAAAATCTGAGCCATTTTCATGAACAGCCCCACTTATATCCCCTGTCCTGGTACAGTCTGATTCTGACTGCTCTATGAACTGCCTTCAAAACTTTCAAGTCTCTCTTCTCCCATATTCTTCTGGTGCTTTTCCTGGCCACTTTCTGCATTCACATTCCCAACCGTGCCACCTCCTTGTCCCACTGACATCTCCCCCAGCACTCCCTACCCTGAGCTCTGTCATGCTGCAGTCTCAATCTCATCCTTTATCTCACTGACCTCTTTTCTCCTACATACCCATCTCCTCTCTCCCAATTCATCTGTGCCCTTTACTGATCCTCCTAAATACGCACATGAACATACTCTCCTGCCAATCCCTCCCCCTACCACTCTCAGTGAAACTCACCGACAATATCACAGTATCTGGTGAAGAATTGAGAAAGTGGCAGAGAACAACTGAAAACCTTGCTTGCTCTGAGAGAAGAGAAATGAGATGAAAAGAGAAAGTTGGAGCTTGACCATGTTAGCATGAGGGGTGTCACTAGTCCTGCTCTGTACAGGGTGCCTATATTTAGACTGGAGACACCACATGCTTCCTTCTTCTGGAGGCAGATGTTAGAGTCACCCCTGGGATCAGTTTTCCTTCAATCAATGAAGCAAAGGAGAAATGAAAACACTTCCCCTCATGCCAAGAGGGAGCAATAATTCTAGAGGTAATTATTAGCTCCAAACAAAGTACACACAAAGTATTTGAAGACACAGTATAAGAGCAGTGACAGAAATCCTAGCAATAAAAATAACAGCTAATGATTGCTGAGCCCTTACTAAATCCCTGCCAAATGTAGTGTTAGGGTTTAATATAAGTTACCGCATTTAATTCTCGGAACAACCTACTGAGATAAAGCATGATTTTTATATCCATTTGGTAGATGAGAAAACAGAGGCTTGGAGAGACTAAGTATCTGATAAGAAGAGAAGAAAAAAACTCACTCAGGTAAACATTTCAAAGTATTCAGACTCAGTCTAGAAACATTGATTAAGGAGCTGAGAGGTAGAATTTTGGAGCCACTCTGAAGTGTCAGTCACTTAAGAAAAAAAGAGACAGAATAAATGAAAGTTTGATTAAAATTTTTACATCATTAAAGCAAGATTTTACTTTGTGTGAACACTTAACTAAAGTACTCTAACACTGTTGGGAGGAGAATAATTCTTCCCAGCTATCTTGTAACTTTTGGAGCCAATATGTTGCTAGGAACCCTATAAGGAAAAAAAAAAAATGCAAACCCATGCTTTAGGTTTTTATCCAAGAGAAATAAAAACTTAAATTCACAAAGCCTCATACAAAAAAACTATGCTCATAGGAGCTTTACTCATAGTAACCAAAAACTGGAAACAATCCAGATGTTTATCAAAAGAAGACTGGATAAGCAAATTGTGATATATTCATATAATGGCACACAATTCAGCAACTGAAATGAAAAAAACCACTAAAACAGATGGAAAAAGATATTCCAAGCAAATGAAAATCAGAAGAAAACTGGAGTAGCTATACTTATATCAGACAAAATAGACTTTAAAATAAAGACTGTTACAAGAGACAAAGACTACATAATGAAAAAGGGTTCACTTCAGGAAGATATAACAATTATATATGCATCCAATATAGGAGCACCTCAATATATAAGGCAAATTCTAACAGCCATAAAAGGAGAAAATGACAGAAATACAATAATAGTGGGAGACTTTAACACCCCACTTTCAGCAGTGGACAGATCATCCAGACAAAAGATCAATAAGGAAACACAGGTCTTCAGTGGCACATTAGACCAGATATACTTAATTGATATTTATACAGCACTCCATCCAAAAGCAACAGAATACACATTCTTCTCATGTGCACATGGAATATTCTCCAGGATTGATCACATGCTGAACCACAAAGCAAATCTCAGTAAACTTAAGAAAATTGAAACCATTTCAAACATCTTTTCTGACCACAACACCATGAAATTAGAAATCAACTACAAGAAAAAAGAAACTAAAAAATGCAGACATGTAGAGATTAAACAATATGCTACCTAACAATCAATGGATCACTGAAGAAATCAAAGGGAAAATTGAAAAATATCCCTTCTGAGAGAAGAGGAATGTGAAGAAAAGAGAAAGCTGGAGCTTGACCATGTTGGCACGAGGAGGTGTCACTAGTCCTGCTCTGAACAGGGGGCTTATATTTAGACTGGATACACTATGTACTTCCTTCTTCTGGAGGCAGATGTTAGAGAGGCACCCTAGCTCTAACATTTTCTTCATAGAGACAAATAATAATGAAAGCACAACAATCCAAAACCTATGGGATGCGGCAAAAGCAATTTTAAGAGGGAAGTTTATAGCAATCCAGTCTTATGCAGGAAGTAAGAGAAATCACAAATAAACAACCTAAGCTTACACCTAAGGCAGCTAGAAAAAGAAGAACAAACAAAACCCAAAGTTAGTAGAAGGAAAGAAATCATAAATACCAGAGCAGAAATAAATGAAATAGAAATAAATAAAACAACAGAAAAGATCAATGCAACTAAAAACTGGTTCTTTGAAAAAATAAACCAAATTGATAAAATGTTAGCCAGGGTCATCCAGAAAAAAAGAGCAGGGGGGAAGAGCTCAAATCACTATGGTTAGAAATGAAAAAGGAGAAGTTACAATGGACACCACAGAAATACAAAAAATCATAGGAGATTATTACAAGCAACGTTGGGCTTCCCAGGCGGTGCAGTGGTACAGAATCCGCCTGACAGTGCAGGAGCTGCAAGAGATGTGGGTTCAATCCTTGCATCAGGAAGATTCCCCAAGCAGGAGATGGCAACCCACTCCAGTAATCTTGCCTGTAAAATTCCATGGACAGAGAAACCTGGAAGGCTATAGTCCACGGGGTTGCAAAGAGTCAGACACAACTGAGAAACTAAGCATGCACGCCTACCCATATGTGCAAATATGTGCCAATAAAATGGACAACCTGGAAGAAATGGACAAATTCTTAGAAAGATACACTCTTGCAAGACTGAACCCAGAAAAAATAGAAAACATGAGCAGACTAATCACAAGTACTGAAATCAAAACTGTGATTTAAAAACTTCCAACAAATAAAAGTCCAGGACCAGATAGCTTCACAGGCAAATTCTCTCAAACATTTAGAGAAGAGTTAACACCTATTTTTCTGAAACTATCCCCAAAAATTGCAGAGAAAGGAATACTCCCAAACTCTTTCTATGAGGTCACCATCACTCTGATATCAAAATCAGACAAAGATATCACCAAAAAAGTTACAGACCAGTTATCACTGATAAACATAGACACAAAAATCCTCAACAAAATAGTAGCAATCCAAATCCAACAAAATTAAAAGGATCATGTACCACTGTCAAGTGGAATCTAACCCAGAGATGCAAGAATTTTTCAATATCCACAAATCAGTCAGTGTGCTTTACCACATCAACAAATTGAACAATAAAAACCATGTGATCATCTCAATAGATGCAGAAAAACTTTTGACAATATTCAACACTTATTTATGATAAAAGAAATCTTTTTAGAAAATGGGCATAGAGGGAATGTACCTCAACATAATAAAGGCCATATGTGACAAAGCAGCAGTCAACATCATATTCAATGCTGAAAAGCTGAAAGCATTTCCTCTTAGATCTACAAACAGTAAATGCTAGAGAGGGTGTGGAGAAAAGGAAACCCTTCTACACTGTTGTGGGAATGTAAATTGTAACAGCCTTTATGCAGAACAGTATGAGTATTCCTTTAGGAACTAAATATAGAGCTACCGTGTGTGTGCTAAGTCACTTCAGTCATGTCCAACTCTGTATGACCCTGTGGGCTGTAGCCCACCAGGCTCTTCTGTCCATGGGATTCTCCAGGCAAGAATACTGGAGTGGGTTGCCATGGCCTCCTCCAGGGGAGCTTCCTGACCAAGGGATCAAACTCGCGTCCTTATGTCTCCTGCATTGACAGGGAGGCTGTTTACCACTAGTGCTGCCTGGGAAGCCCAGAGCTACCATACGATCCAGCAATCCCAATCCTGGGCACATATCCAGAGAAAAACTTGGTTTGAAAGGATACATGCACCACAGTGTTTATTGCAGCACTGTTTACAATAGCCAAGATATGGAAGCAATTTAAATATCCAGTCACAGATGAATGGATAAAGATGCGGTACACATATACCATAGAATGTTGCTATTGTTGTTGTTTAGTTGCTAAGTTATGTCTGACTCTTTTGCAACCCCATGGACTATAGCCCACTGGGCTCCTCTGTCCATGGGATTTCCCAGGCAAGAATACTGGAGTGGGTTGCCATTTCAAAACTTATCCAAGGAATCTTCCTGACCCAGTGATGGAGCCTGCATTTCCTTCATTGGCAGGTGGATTCTTTACCATTGAACCAGCAGGGGAGCCCACAGTGGATGACTCAGCCATTAAAAAGAATGAAATATGCCAGTTGCAACAACATGGATGGACCTGAACAGAGTCACATTAAGTGAAGTAAGTCGGACAAAGAAAGACAAACGTTATATGATATCATTTATATTTGGAATCTAAAAACTGACACAAATGAACTTATTTAAAACACAGAAAGAGGCTCACAGACTTAGAGAACAAATTGATGGTTACCATGGGGGAAGAATCCGGGGAGGGATTGGAAGTTTGGAATTGACATGTACACACTGCTATATTTAAAACAGATAACCAACCAGGACCTACCGTTTAGCACAGGAAATGCTGCCCAATATTCAGGAATAACCTAAATAAGAAAAGGTTTTGCAAAAGAACAGATACATGTATTGGAATAACTGAATCACTTGATGTGTACCTGAAACTAGCACAAAATTGTTAATCAACTATGCTCCAATGTAAATTTTTTTTGAAAACTGCTAAAACATACAACACAGGTTAAACTCAGGGTCATTATATTGCATGGAAGAGACCAGACACAAAAGGTTATATATTGCATGATTCCATTTTCATGAGGTTCCACATAGATAAAAACCAGCCCATGGTGATAAAAATCAGAATAGTGATTGCCTCTAAGATAGGAGGAAGGCACTTCCTCTGGTAAAAACATTCTATATATTGAGGGAAGTGTTGGTTACATGGGTGTCTACATATGTCAGAAGAAAGATTTTTTGGAGCATCAGGAAGGAAGAAAGAATAACGAAAAAACAGGAATGTGTGTAAATGCTTCTTCCCATGAGTTTTTTATATCACATGCAATGATTAAAACAAAAGTGATTACACCATCTGACACTCAAGACAATAATATTTTAAAATAGGAAGAGTAAAGGGACCTAAATGGAATGAAGGTTTTACCATTAAAAGTGGCAAAATGTTGTTGCCAGTGGACTATGAATAATTTTCCACAATAATTTTTAATAGAGCAACCACAAAAAAAAACTATACAAAGCCATGTACTCAAAAAGTAAATCATGAAAATATCCTAAAAATGTTCAAGCAATCCACAGAAAGACAAGAAAACAGAAACAGAGGACTGAGACAGAGAAACAAACAGAAAACAAATAATAAAATATCAGACTTAAGTCCCAACTCATTAATAACTACCTGAACTGTAAATGGTCTAAACACACAAGCTTAAGAGATTGGCAAAGTGGAGTAACAACAACAACAAAAAAAATACCCAATTATATTCTGTTTACAAGAAATTCACTTTATGTTCAATGACATAGATAGGTTGAAAATAAAAGGAAAAAATATATATATTATGCAAACATTCATTTAAAAAAAAAAGGAGTGGCTTATATTAATAGCAGATAAAGTAGACTACAACAGGTTTCCCAGGTGGCTCAGTGGTAAAGACTCTGCCTGCCAATGCAGGAGATGCAGGAGACGATGGTTCAATCCCTAGGTCAGAAAGATGCCCTGGAGCAGGAAATAGCAACACACTCCAGTATTATTGCCTGAAAAGTTCCATGGACAGAGGAGCCTGGCAGGCTGCAGTCCATGGGGTCACAAAGAGTCGGACACAACTGAGCAACTAAGCATACATGCATGCACAAAGCAAAAACATTGCTAGTGACAAAGTGACATATTACGTAATAATAAAAGTATCAGTTAGCCAGGAAAACATAATGATCCTAAGTATGTACACACCAAGCAACAGAGCCTCAAAACACATTAAGCATAAGCGGAAAGAACTGGAAAGAAAAATAGACAAACCACAATTATAATTTAGGACTCTAACAGCCCCCTCAGGGTTGAAGTTCTTCTATCTCTACAACCAATAAAACTACTAGACAGATTATGAACAAGGATGTAGGAGAACTGACCAACACAATCAAATGAGATCTGACCGACACATGCAGAAGACCACCCAACAAGAGACCAAATCTTTTTTTTAATCAAGCATCCATGAAAAATTACCAAGATAGCCACTACTATGAACCGTAAAACAAAACTTAGCAAATTTTTTCCAGTTTTATGGAGAAATAATTGACATAGATGATGCTAAAGCACACAGCTAAGGCAAACAGTCTGATGATTTGATTTACATACATTGTGAAATGATTATCAAATAGGTTTGAGTAAAATACATCTTCTCATAAGATACAATAAAAAGGAAAAAAAATTCTCCTTGTGATTCAAACTCGCAGAATTTACTCTCTACTTTCCTATGTATCACACAGCTGTATTAGCTGTGGTCATCATGTTTTACATTACATCCCCAAGACTAACTTATATCTAAAAATTTGTACCTTTTGACCACCTTCCTCCCATTTCACCTCAGGTAACCAAAAGTATGATCTTTTTTCATATGAGTTTGGGGGATATTTTCTTTCTTCTTTTGGTTGCTATTTTTTCTTTAGATTCCACATATAAGTGAGATCATATAGTCTTTGTCTTTCTCTGAGTTATTTCACTTAGCATAATGCCTTCAAAGCCCATCCATGTTACCACAAATGGTAGGATTGCCTCATTTTTATGGCTGAATAATGTTCCAGTGTGTATGTATCTCACAACTTTATCCATTCATTCATCAACAGGCACTTAAGTTATTTCTTTGTGTTGGCTACTGTAAATAATGCTGAAGTGAGCGTGGGGGTATATATGCATACCAGTCTGTTGTTCCATGTCCAGTTCTAACTGTTGCTTCCTGACCTGCATACAGATTTCTCAGGAGGCAGGTCAGGTGGTCTGGTATTCCCATCTCTTTAAGAATTTTCCACAGTTTGTTGTGATCTACACAGTCAAAGGCTTTGGCCCAGTCAATAAAGCAGAAGGAGATGTTTTTCTGTAAGTCTCCTGCTTTTTCAATGATCCAACGGATGTTGGCAATTTGATCTCTGTTTCCTCTGCCTTTTCTAAACCCAGCTTGAACATCCACAAGTTCATGGTTCACATACTGTTGAAGCCTAGCTTGGAGAATTTTGAGCATTACTTTGCTAACTTTTGAGATGAGTGCAATTGTGTGGTAGCTTGAATGTTCTTTGGCATTGCCTTTCTTTGGGATTAGAGTGAAAACTGATATTTTCCAGTCCTGTGGCCACTGCTGAGTATTCCAAATTTGCTGGCATATTGAGTAAAACGTTTTCACAGCATCATCTTTTCAGATTTGAAATAGCTCAACTGATATTCCATCACCTCCACTAGCTTTGTTCGTAGTGATGCTTCCTAAGGCCCACTTGACTTCACATTCCAGGATGTCTGGCTCTAGGTGGGTGATCACACCATCGTGGTTATCTGGGTCGTGAAGATCTTTTTTGTATAGTTCTTCTGTGTCTTCTTGCCACCTCTTCTTAATATCTTCTGCTTCTGTTAGGTCCATGCCATTTCTGTCCTTTATTGTGCCCATCTTTGCATGAAATGTTTCCCTTGGTATCTCTAATTTTCTTGAAGAGATCTCTTGTCTTTCCCATTCACTGTTTTCCTCTATTTCTTTGCACTGATCACCAAGGAAGGCTTTCTTATCTCTCCTTGCTGTTCTTTGGAAATCTGCATTCAAATGGGTATATCTTTCCTTTTCTCCTTTTCCTTTAGCTTCTCTTCTTTTCTCAGCTATTTGTAAGGCCTCCTCAGACAATCACTTTGCCTTTTTGCATTTCTTTTTCTTGGGGGTGGTCTCCTGTACAATGCCATGAACCTCCATCCATAGTTCTTCAGGCACTCTGTCTATCAGATCTAATCACATGAATCTATTTGTCACTTCCACTGTATAACCATCAGGGATTTGATTTAGGTCATACCTGTATTATGCATGTATATATATATACAGCTGATTCACATTCTTGGACAGCAGAAACTAACACAACATTGTAAAGAAATTATACTTCTATTTAAATAATGAAGGAAAAAACCAGCATGACATTGGCAGAAAAGTAGACAAATAGATCAATGGAAAAGAATTGACAGCCTAGGAATAAACCCAAGTATATACAGTCAACTAATATTTGACAAGGAAGCGAAGAATACTCAGTGGAGAAAAGATAGCTTCCCACTAGCTAGCTATTTTACACATGGTAGTGTAAATATGTCTATACCACTCTCTCAATTCTTCCCACCCTCTCTTTCCCCAGTGTGTCCACTGTTTTGATAACTATAGAGTATAGCTTTATGATATTCTTTCTCAGGATGTCTTTGGTTACCAGGGTCTTTGTGGTTCCTTATAAATTTTAGGAGGTTTTTTCTACTATTGTAAGAAAAATGCTATAGGAGTCTTGATAGAGATTGCACTGAATCTATAGATGACTTTCGGTAGTAATGACATTTTAATAAAATTAATTCTTCCAATCCATGAACACATTTCCCATTTATCTGTGTCTTGTTCAATTTCTTTCATCAATGTCTTATATCAATAGCTTTTAGAATAGAGATATTTCATCTTCTTAGTCAAATTTTTCCTAATTATTTTTATTGTTTTTGATGCTATTGTAAATGAGATCAATTTCTTTTATTTCTTTTTCATAAAATTTGTCGTTAGTGTATAAAATGCTATTGATTTTTGGAAGTTAATTTTGTCCTGCAAGTTTATTGAATTCATTGATCAGTTCTAACAGCTTTTGGATTGTTTTCAGGATTTTCTATATGTAAATCATGTCATCTAAAAATAGAGACCATTTTGCTTCTTCCTTTCCACTTCAGAAACCTTTTCTTTTTCTTGCCTTCTTGTTCTCGCCAGGACTTCTAGTGCTATGTTGAAAATGTGTGCTGAGAGTGGCCACTACTACCTTGTTTCGATTTTAGAGGAAAAGTTTTCAACCTTTCACCCTTGAGTACAGTGAAAAGTTGATATGAGCTTGTCATATATGGCCTTTTTATGAGATATATTCTTTCTATGCCTAATTTGTTAGAAGTTTTTATCATAAGAGGATGTTGAATTTTGTCATGCTTTTTCTGCATCTATTGAGATGATCATGTGATTCGTTTTTCATTTTATTAACATGATGTATCACATTGCTTAATTTGTGTTTATGCTGAACCACCCTTGAATCCCAGGGAAAATCCTATACTTGATCCTGGTTTATGAACTTTTTAATGTATTGTTGAATTTGTTGCTAATATTTTATTGAGAATTTTTGCATTTATGTTCAATTGACCTGTAATTCTCCTTTTTGTGCCTGTGATATCTTTGTCTGGTTTTGATATCAGGGTGGTGCTGGCCTCATAGAATGAGTTAAGAAGCCTTTCTTATCCTGCAAGATTTTGGAATAGTTTGAATTTGATTTGCTGTACTTTATTGAGAAGCTTTGCGTTTATGTTTATCAGGGATACTGGCCTGTACTCTTCTTTTCTAGTAGTGTCCTTTTCTGATTTTGTTTTCAGAATGCTGGTCTTATGAAATGAGTTTGGAAGTTTTCCCTCCTCTTCAACTTTTTTGAAAGAGTTTAGGAAGGCCTGGGGTTAATTCTTATTTAAAATATTTGGCAAAAATTTACTAGTGAAACCATCTGGTCCTGGACTTTTCTTTATTGATAGAATTTTGATTACTGATTCAATCTCCTTACTAGTAATTGATCTATTCAGATTTTCTATTTTTTCCTGATCCAGTCTTGAATTATAAGTTATGCTTCTAAGAATTTTTCCATTTCTTCTAGGTTGTACAGTTTGTTGGTCTAGTTCATTCACAGTAGCCTCTTATAATTCTTAGAATTTCTGTTGTATCCATTCTAATGTCTCCTTTTTTATTTATAATTTTATTGATTTGATCTCTTTTTTGTTTCCCTTGGTGAGTCTAGCTAAGGATTTATTAATTTATCTTTTCAAAGAACTTTGTTTGGTTAATATTTTCTATTTTCCTGTTCATTTCTTTCTGTTTTAATCTTTATTATTTTCTTTCTTCTGGTAACTTTGGGCTCAGTTTGTTCTTTTTCCAGTTTCTGAAGGGGGAGAGTGAGGTTGTTTAAATGGAATCTTTCTTGCTTTGTAATGTAGGCATTTATTGCTGATATTCCCCCTTAGAACTTCTTTGGCTTATCCCACAAGTTCTGTTATATCCTAACTGTTTAACATACGCAAAACAGTACTACCATTTGTACTTTTCACAGTCTTTCTCAAATGTTTCACTGATGAAGATTTTAATGTTATGTCCCTACTCCTATTTTTTCCATAATCCCTGTGATTTTGTTATTTTATCTTACATACTGTGGTGATTTTTAGAATATGTCTCATCATAGCAGAGAGAATTTTACTCAGTGGACTTGTAGTAGATGGTGAATTTTTTCATTTCCATGGATACTAAAGGCTTCTGAAATTGCAGGCGCCAATGTTAGTCAGCAAATGCTGTCTGGGTGGCCATTTGGACCAGCCGTTTTGTCCCATAATTAAGAGCAATAAATATTTATTTATTGACAATTAACTACCAGCTATTATGATAAGTGGTGGCTATATTGAGGCTAATAAGAAATACTGCCTGTAACTCTTTCAGTCTAGTGGAGGAAAGAGAGACAAGTAATTACAATAGAGGGGAACTGATACTATTAAAGAATAAAGAAAAGCAAGGTCTTTTCTCTCCAGACATCAGTGAGTCAGCAAAGACCTCCCAGAGGAAGTTTCCTCTGACCCAGACCTTTCAATGCAAAAAGTCAGTCTCTTTCATCATTGTCCCCATCTCTGCCTCTTTACTCTCTTTCCTGAGTTACCCAAGCTACCAGAGGCAGAACAAGGAAGAGTTAATATGGCCCAGGTGGGAGGGGTAAGGGCCCTGAGGGAAGCAGCTAGAACAGCCACATAAAGGGCCCCACAGGCATCAGTCAAGGTGAAGAGAAGCTGCAAACACTTGGTGCTTAGGACCTTTCCTCAGTCAAGTCTTCTGGGGCTTTTTTCCTCCTTCATTTATCCATCCAACATTTATTAAGTTTCTGCTGTGGGCTAGGTTCTGGGAGAAACTGGCTCTACTCATCCTGCCTCCTCAACACCAGAGATACTTCTTCCTCCTCTGGCTGCTAGTCTGTGTTGAGTGCCGTTTCCTCCCCTTCTGTCACCTGCTCTGCCTCTGGCACCCCAGGAATGAGACTCAACTCTGGAATGTGACCCCCCTTCTGGAATGTGAAGGAGGAAAGGAGACAGAGAGAGAAGTTCCTTTCTCTGCTGCCATCTCTCTTTCTCCGTTGCTTCCCACGCCCAACGTCAATTCTCCAGCCCGTGTTCAAGTTCACTACTTCAGCATGGAGTGAAGAATAACAGAAGAACCCCACACCCCAAAAACCCACCAGGTTTTCTCCTATCCTATCAGCCTTCCTACTTTGCTCCAGGTCCCTTCTGCCTCCTCCTCCTGTTTCTCCCTTTCTCTCCACTCTCTTCCTTTCCTCTTGGAGGGCTGGTGCCCAGAATGTTAAAGCTGGGCAACACGTAAGATCATTGTGCCCACCCCTGCTGAGGAAGTCGGGCCCAGGAGTTCTGCCTAAGATACAGTCAGGAACAGGACCAGCCTGAGGCCTGATCCCCACCCAGCACTGGCTTTCTCTTCATCTACAGAGACTAAGACTGACTCTACTTGGACTCTGAGGAAGAAAAAATTCACCTCAGCTCCACTCTCAGCTGAGCCCCAAGTGGAGGGCTCCAGCTATTCTAGCACGGCAGCAGTGACACCCCCACTTCGCTTCCACTGTTCCCCTTTACTCCCCCAACACTCACGGACTTTCAGGCAAAGGGATTCTTCACCCGAGCTAGGGTTGTGACCCTGATTATCCAAGGTTATATCCATATAATCCCAGTCAAAGATTATGCCACTGCCTCCCAGCCCTGCATGATTCCTACACATACATGCATGGATCTGTGCCACTGACACCCCCAAAATCTCTCCCTTTGTCCTTCTCCCATCATGAGTCATGCTTCCATGAGCCCGGAAGCTCTGACCCCACAGGATGACAGAAGCTCCACAGCCCAACGCTACCTTCTCACGCCCAGCCTTCTTCATAATGACCGGCATCCCAGGGCTCGGGGGCGCGCAGGCCTGGCTGACACTGGTCTTTGGGCCCGCGTACCTGCTCTCCCTGCTGGGGAATGGAGCACTCCTGGCAGTGGTGCAGACAGCCTCCACACTGCAGCAGCCCATGTTTCTGCTCCTGGCCACCCTGGCAGCCACAGATCTGAGCTTAGCCACATCAATAGCTCCAGGGCTGCTGGCTGTGCTGTGGCTCGGGCCCCGGCCTGTGCCCTACGCTGCCTGCCTGGCGCAGATGTTCTTTGTTCACGCACTGACAGCGGTGGAATCCGGTGTACTGTTGGCCATGGCCTGTGACCGCGCTGTGGCAGTCGGGCGTCCGTTGCACTACCCCATCCTGGTCACCAAAGCCCGTGTGGGGTATGCAGCTCTGGCACTGGCGCTAAAAGCTGTGGCTATTGTTGTGCCTTTCCCTCTGCTGGTCGCACGGTTTGAGCACTTCCAGGCCCAGACCATAGACCATGCCTACTGTGCACACATGGCAGTGGTGGAGCTGGTGGTGGGTAACACACGAGCCAACAACCTGTACGGGCTGGTGCTGTCGTTGGCTGTGTCGGGTATAGATATTCTAGGCATCACGGGCTCCTATGGGCTCATCGCCCACGCGGTGCTGCGGCTGCCCACCTGGGAAGCCCGCACCAAGGCCTTTGGTACCTGCAGTTCCCACATCTGTGTCATTCTAGCCTTCTATGTGCCTGGTCTCTTCTCCTACCTCACACACCGCTTTGGTCGTCACACCGTCCCCAAGCCTGTGCACGTCCTTCTCTCTAACACCTATCTGCTGCTGCCACCTGCCCTTAACCCTCTCATCTATGGGGCCCGCACCAAGCAGATCAGGGACCGGCTCCTGGAAATCTTCACATTCAAGAAAAGCCAGTTCTAATGAGCAGTGAAAACAAGGGAGCCTGAGGGTGGGAGAGGGGGTACATTCAGAGGAGTCTGGGGTCTGGAGGTGTGGATGATGTCATCTTTGTCCCATGATCTGCATATGACTGTGACAACCACTCAACAGATATTTGCTGTGAAGTCTCTGTGTACCAGAGATCTGTAGACTGGTCTAGCCATGCATCCTGCTTGGGAAGAGACAGGAGACAGGCAAACATGTTGCCATGCAAAGGAGGTAAGAAAAGGTGCCAGGGAATTATCATGGGACAATACACATGATTTAACTTAAAACCACCCTCCTCCTTCTCCCCTGACTCTGCTCCATCATTTTAACCTAAATCTGCCCACGTTCCCACACCAAAGCTTCTCTATAGACCCTGGACCCAGGGGTCTGGAAAGTGACTTAGCCTCCAGATTCAAGTGCTTGGGCACCTATCTGGAATTATAGCCCTCCCTCTATGCCTGGAGTCTGATTCTGTTTTCAGTCTACCCTTTGGGAAGGAGTTAAGCAGGCTTATTCCCCAGTTTCTGATAATTGGGATAAGATGCCCTGGATTCCCAAATTTTTCCAAGACTGTGATCCTGAAGACATTCTCAATTCAGAGAACCTTCTTGGTCTCTATATGTAAACCACTATTCCCCCTACCCTCACTGCCCTGCCAAAGTCTCAGATATTGATGACTAGAACTTCTCTCCCTGGGCCTATAGCTTCAGGGGTCAGGGGTTCAACTGAAAGAAATTTTGATAGCCCAGAAAATCATTGTAACCAATTCACCTGTTTGCCAGAGATCATTATCTTCTCTTACCAACATGCCCTTTTGTGCATCCTCAAACAAGAATATAGAATTCTCAAATAAAATTCTCATCAGCACCCCTATTTGTCCTGGCCAGCATCATGAGCACATGATGTTGGTGCAATATGATGAAACAGGAATATTTCACATTGCTGTGGCTACCAAGAACAGAAATATTAAACAGGAAGTGTCATGGTGTTGCCTAACATGGGATTCACTTTCTGCTAATTAAAAAAAAAAAACTCCACACTGCAAGGACCTTGCACAGAAAGATCTTTCAAGCCAGCATTAAGTCTGGGTGCGCGGCCAGTCATGTATTCAGTTGTCTAACTCTGTGACCCCCAGGCACTCCAGCCCATCAGGCTCTTCTGTCCATGGGCTTTCCCAGGCAAGAATACTGGAGTGGGTTACCATTTCCTCCTCCAGGGGATCTTCCCTACCCATCTCCTGCATTGCAGGAGGATTCTTTACTGCTGAGCCACCAGGGAAGCCCAGCGTTAAGTCTAGAATGAGTATATTCTCACATATAAGGTAGCGAGACACTGTTACGCGGTCAGAGAAAGCTGCGGGCTGCACAGCCAGACCTAAGCTCTCTGGGAAAATGATCATAACAGTGGGTACTGGAGTTAATCACAAAGACCTGAAGTGGGTGCAGTCAGAGCACTCAGCACAGGTAGCTGGACCGAGCACCACGGGATGCCACACGGGAGGCTGTGGATCTGAAAAAAAGCAAGTGATGCCATCTCCAGGTCCTCATCAACAAGTAACTACAGAGAGAGCCCAGAAGCTGTGTGATTTTCAGAGTGTTGTCACACTGAAGCCAAGTGGACAAGGAGCAAATTCAGTTTTTCTCAGTCCAAGTGTAGACTCCGTCATTCTCAAGGCTAACCTTTTTCATGAAGTTCTGAGGTAAAAACCATCCACGCAATGATTTTGCAGATAACTTTGATAAAATTCTAACCCTAATGGGTCATCGGTCTTTTAAGATGTACACATCTTTCTCTTAGTGAAACCTCCTCAAAAAATCTATATTGACAAAATAATTAGAGATGTGAACAAACATGTATGCAGTAAGATATTTATTACAACATTATTATAAAGAAATATAAAGAAATGTGACAGTCCTGTGTCACACACACACACACACACACACACGCACACGCGCGCGCACACACACACACACACATACACCTTCCCAATCTGGTACATGAAAAGGGAAATCATATGCAGCCAATGTTCAAAAGCAATGAATCCTATTCCCCGCCCACCACAGGAAGCCTCTCTTCTAAGGCACCTTCATTCTGTGGTTGTGCACAACTCCCAAGGCAGCTGAGTCCAAAGCCATACATTGTCCACTGTAAGTCAAAAAGTCCACCCCCTTGGACATTTTTATTTTGTTTTGGATTGAGATTGCATACATACCTACCATGTGGTGTATTTAGAAGGCTTTTCTGGCACGCTTACTCCTCCACAACAACCTGAGAATGATTATAAGCCCATAATCCCTTATCTATAATTCCAAAATAAAAAAATCTCTGAAGAAACAATAGCTTGTTCATAACTTTGACCCAAAATCTGGCCTGACCCGTCACGATCATATTTATAATATTTATTTATCTCAGTATGAATATTCATATATTTAACTACAGAAACATTGATAGATTTGATTACAGTAGGGCACTGCCCTGAATCTCACTGGGGTACTCCTTTACGTATCATAAAGGCACTATATTCCCTTTCTAAAATCTGAATCATCCTGAATTCCAAAATATACCCATCCCAGGAGATTTCAAATAAGGGATTAGGGACCTGTAGGATTATCCCCGTAGCCCAAGAGAAGTGAAGAGACCTGTTAGGACTCTTTGTCACTCTAAAGTCTTTGCTATCAACACCATTCTACACTACCCTAGAAGTTCCTGTAGAAAGCAGCATTGTTCTCTGGATAACAACCCCCACCTGTTTGTTCCCCTCATGCTCTCCACTCTGGTCACCCCTTAAATACGCTGATGAGCTGTGCCCCTTTCCCAAGGGAGACCACAGAAGGTGCTACAATGGTGGAAAAACCCATGAACAGGATAAGGCCCAAACAGCCCAGTCCTCGGGCTCATCAATTCCACCCAGAACTCAGCTGTCATCTCTTGCCCTTCAGCAATTTTCAGTCTCAGATTCTATGTGCCAAAAGGAAAGACAGATTTACTTAGGGTAGGGCAATAAGGGATTAGGGAGTCTGGGGAATCATGGTAATCAGACAGCAAGAGAGAGAAGACAGAGGTGTAGGATTCTGGCCAAGGAGTTGAACTGTACCCAATTTCCCCTCTGAGCCCCCGCTATGAACAAAAATCTGCAAAGAGAGCCTCATCTGATTTCACCAACAGCACATCATACCTGCACCTGCTTCATCCACCTGCTTCTCAATCTGGATCCCCCCTCAGGAGACAGATGTGTGTCACTCCCTGCCTCTGTCTCCCAGCAGCTCTCACTGTCTCTGTCCCTCTGCATCTGTCTCCTTGCAGTGATGGCCAGCCTTCCCCTACGCATCTTGTCTTTGTCTGCTCTCTACCTCTATCTACCTCACTCAGAATTCCTTTCTAAGAAAAAAGAGGTGCCAACTATACTTTACAAGGTGACCTCTCCTCATCAACCATAATTAAAAATGTGCCAAAGGGGCACCAGAAGGAAGAGAGACTTGGTTTCACATAACAAGAAACTTGGGATTTCTGGTTTGGTCTACTGCATCTCTTCTCTCATCCTACCCATTTCCTTTTCACCACACTGCATTGTACTTCTACCTGCACACAGCTCTCCCAACACACTCAGGTGAGCAGAAGGAACATGTTGATCTCTCCCTTCACCAAAAAGAACTACTGGTTAATGGTTAAAGCTGGAGTCAGGCAGGAATGGATTTGAATCCCAGATCCTCCAATAACTCACTGTATGCCTTGCATTAAATTTATCTAACCTCTCTGAGCCTGTTAATTCACCCATAAAATAGAAATGACACTATCTACTTCAAGGATTACTAAAAGGATTCACTAAGATAATTCATTTGAAGTGTTTGGAATAGTCTCTAACACAATTTTAACAAACATTTGAATATTAATTCTTCTCCTGGACCATGACGCATGCTCACTGTCAAACCTTTGCTCAAAGACCTGATATCCTAGCCCTGTCTAGGAAGAGCAACCCTCTCCTAGGAAACTTTTCCTGACAACACTCTCTCCCACCTTGGTAGGACCCTTCCCAGTGCCCCATACTCGTATCACCTCAGCCAGCTCAGACAATGGCCAACTTTGTGGGGTAACCCGACATGCTGGGGAGGGATAGGGTAGGATGCACCCCACATGCTAGGGGTCTTCACAGGCACACAGGAGTGGAGTGGGAAAGTAGCTACTAGCAAGACTCTCTAGAGTGGTTCTTCTCCAGGGGAAAAAACCACTCTTCTTCAGCAAAACAACAGGTTGAGATTTTGGGGCAGAGAAACAAGTGAAAACCAGAGATTAGGGCCATAAAGAGTATCCACCAGATACAAAGCAGCCCAGGAAAGGGAATAGAGGATGAAGAAAATTTTTCTTAAATTTACCTGGGAAATTCTGGCTTCCAGAAAATTCTCTCCAGTTACTAAGGCAACAATACCCCAATTTGATTCTTATCCTCCACACTGTCACTCCTCAGCTTGGCAACCTCCTACACACACCTGGTTTTTACTGCAATTGTAACCCACTCATTAATAATGGGTTTCAACCTAGGCTGCATATTAGAATTGCCTGGGAGCTTTTAGAATTCCTGATGCCCAGGCATATTCCTGACCAGTTAAATCAAAATCCTTGGGCATAGGATCCAGGTACTAGTAATTTCTAAAGCTTTCAGTTCGTTCCAAAGTACAGCCAAGGTTCAGAACCACTGCTTTGTTCTCAGTTTAAGTCCTGATCTGTGCTTCTCCATGTCTTTCAAGACCCCAATCCAACCTCACAAAGAAGTTATTTGCAACTGACAACAGCATTGCAAATTGCTTTAAGGAGGAAAGGCTTGATCCTGTTTCCTTAAAGAATTCAGACCAAGAACTATACACACACATAAACACATCCTAATGGAAACCTCAATCTTCCTCCCCCACTGAAGCAGGAGAATGAACGGGTTGACTAAAAAGTATGCACTCAGGTTGCGGGTACAGTGAGGTTATGAAAGTGACTGCCCTCTCCACACCCCAGGCCCCAACACCCAGCAGGACCTCTATGACCTCATGCTGCAGTAGGTCAGAGTCCAGCACCTGGGGCCTCGCCTCCCTGGGCAGCCTGGGGTCCCGCAGCAGCCACTGCCCTGCCTAACCCCTCCCACACCCCGTCATGTTGGTTGGTACCCCCCACCTGCTGACACTGGATGAAGCTGATGCCACCTGGACTCTCATCAAAGATAAGGTAGGAAAAGAGGGCAAAAGAGGAAACAACACAGTGTGACCTACATAGGTCTCAGCAGCTTGTAAGTAGGAAGAGGTTGGAAGGGTGAAGACAATAACAACTAGGATTCACTCAGTGCTGTCTTCTGTGTGAGGCACTGCACTAAGTGTCCCATTTGATTACAATTGCAAAAACAGTCAGAAAGCTTCCTTGAAAGACAATGAATGGGGAGCTAAGAGAGTAAGAAGAAGTGCTGTGTTGGGGACAGACTTAGAAGGTCATAAAGGCTTCCTGGAGTAAGTAACATTCTAGCTCTACAAGGAGAAGTTATTCACATGGAGGGAAGAGGAATACCTGGCACATAAAGAGTGTGTAAGAAACACCTAAATGGGGGGGAGGGGGACGGGAGTGAGTGAACAGTGTACTAACTAAAGGTAGAATATGTGCAAACATCAAGAAAGGGAAAAGAAAAATGTGTATTAGTGAACTGCAAATAGTCCTCTGGAACAGAGTTCAAAGAAGTAGTGATGAAAATGAGGAAGAAGAGGTACAGGGGCTAATGGTGAAAGGCCTTTTACATTTTCTAAAGAACCTGAACTTTACCTTTGACCTCTTCACAGATATTCCCTCCAGTTTAACTTCCACAGGATGAGAAACTTGGGTTTTGAACCAAAATATACAGATTTTCAGAAGCAGGCAGATTTCAGCTCTATCTGAGTTGCCGGTGTCCAAAAAAAAAAAAACACCAAATTTAGATGGCCACAATTTCTGAGATTAGAGAATTTAGGGATCAATTCTGGTCATGTTATCTGAATTAAAGTGAATTTGAAGCCTTTGCAGAAGGCAACCCACCAAGTTTAAAACAATCATCTTGAAGTGCCCAGTAAACTCAAAGCAGCCTTAATGGCACGTAACTCCCATTTGAAATGGAGTACTTGCTCACCACAGAGGTCAGCTTCCCAGGCAGAAAGAGAAGAGTCAAGGTCCTCTCAAGAATGAGAGCAACTAGTCTCAGCAAGGGGAAAGGATGGTCCTGATCAATTGGGGTGAAGTAAATGAGCTCTTTAACTATCAGAAAGCTACACCACCTCTGAGAATCAGAAAAACTCCCTGTCCTATTTAAATGAACAATTGTCAGGAAAGTCAGGGTAGAGACATACAGGATAAATCACTGATGATATGTGACAAATTCAAGGTTTGAGTGACCTGATTTCCTCTCTCCAGAACTGCTGAGTTAGTGGGCACTTGTAGAACACCTCACTAAACAGGATGTGGCTCAAGGGCTCCCTATTCAGAATTCAAACCACCAAGGCACCTACAGGAAGATAATCTTCCACCATCATTTTCATGGGCTGCCCCTGGGAGAGGCTAAATTTGCAGGCCTCTAAGTCCTCAGAACTTCCACCCAGAAGCACAGTGGAAGCAGGCAATGGTCTCAAATGGTGACTCTGCCAAGAACACACTCACCCTAGCACAGAGCTGAGCACGTTATTATTCCTACTTTAGGATAACATTGGGGCCCTCAGAGTAAGAATAAGGGCCTAATAAATTTCCATGGCAAAAACCAAGCACAAAAAGGCCAAGACAAGAAGGACCAAACCAAGAGGAACTGTGATCCGTAAAAGCCTATTGGAACTAGTATTACAAACATGAGGCCTCAAATCCACACAAGAACTATCTCCTTCAGCTCAGGCAGAAGATGTATACTAAGAGGTTATAAACATAGTATAATAAGCATGAACTTCCAGACCTATTTGTGTATCCACTCTTGGTTAGTAACAGCACCCATCTAACCAATCACCTAAGAATAATCGTTGAGGATGCCTTTTCCCTCACCCCTTAAGTGACCAAGTCCTACTAATTCTATAACCTAAGTATCTTCCCCCACGGTTTTACTTCAGGGCCTTACCATGTCTTACCTGGAATTTTACAACGCTAACTGACTTTTCTCTATTTTGTGCCTTCTTAGACAAAACTAACTTTCTAAAATGCCTACCTGAATCGTGCCCCTCCTAAGCAGAGCCCTTCAAGTGGCTTCCCACTGTCCTCGGGGTAAAATTCCCGTTAGCACACACGTAAGGCCTTGAATAACTGAGCTCCTGTATCCTGTCCCTCTCCATACCCCAGACTTAACATGAAAGTATCTGTTCCTGACTATGCCCCTCTTAGTTTCTAAGTTCAAGCTTTTTTCACTGGCTGTTCCCTCTGCCTGGACTGACCATTCTCTTAGCTTACTAATTCCCTCAAAGCTAAAGTATTACCACCTAGAAACTATCTTTGATCCTCTTCAATCAAAGACAAAGGCTGTTAAATCATCTGCTCTGCAGTTTGCTCTCTGAGCTGTTTTAGGACAAGGACAAAGTCTCTTGTATCTAGCAGAGTAGCACACAGCAGACATTCAGGTTTTGCTATAGGAAGAACTCGGAGACAAGCAAGAAGCACCACGCTGTGAGCACTTTGTGGAGTATAAAGAACAGTGACAGTGGGAGGGTCCATCTAGAGCAGGCTACCAGGTTAACTAACTCCTAACCTGGCCCCATCTCAGTCCCTGACCTATATACTGACTGCCCGCAGGTTATCGAGGAGCGCTTTGGGCCCAATGTAGTGGCAGTACCTTTTCTGTCTGATGCAGCCTGCTATGATCTACTGGGTGTTCTAGTGAAACAGTCCCGCCCAGCCCACAGCCGCCTGGCTCTGCCAGGTCGGCAGGGCCGGCGGGCACTACAACCAGTGGGGCTGCTACCAAACCTCTTGGAACAGGCAGGCTCTGAGGGTGCCTTCGCCCACTGCACTCGAGAATACTCACCAAACAGCCGAGCAGAGATAACCTATGAAGAAATGCGACTGCTGGATGGGCAGCCCTGCCGGATCCGCTTACACATGGGGGGTCTACGCAAGAAGATGGCCTTCCTGCTGCTGCCACCAGGGCAGGTGAGCCTACAGCAGTCTCTTCCCTGGCTCCGAAGCACCCACAGCATCTACATCATCTACCAGGTCTTCTCCTGCTCCTGGCTACAGCTGGGGCTGTTGCCAACAGCCCGTGAGCCCCAGCTGCTCCGGTTACAACGATCACTGCCTATTGCCTTCTCCTGCCTCAAGTTTTCACTGCAACCCAAGGGAGTGCTGGGACCACAGAAGCCCCTGATCAAAGACCCACTGCCCCAAGGGGCCAGCTGGGCCAGACCCAACCTCAGCATCATGCCACCATCGGCCCCTGCATCAGCCTCTGATGACATCCCCGAAGCTGCTGATGTGCCCCCACCTGTCCCAGCCCCACCTACGCCACCTCCCCAAGAAGGGCCAGAGGGCAGACCAACCAGATTCTCCTACAAGGGTCGAAACCCCTTCCGAAGGGGCCCCCAGATGCTGTCAGGTACTGCTAGAGGAAATGAAGATGAGAGGGCTGGGATACGGTGGAGGGAAAGTGCATGGGGAGTATAGCCCAGGAATGTGTGGGCCACACGTAACTCCACACTGGACCCTGGTCAAAGGGATGGAGTAAGGGAGCCAGGGGAGGGTGAGATGGAAGCATGGTCCTGGTGAGGGGGTGGGTACAGGACAGAAGACCAGAGGGAGGGACCAGGGAGGCAGAAAGACCAGGGCACGAGTCAAGCTGTGACTATCCCCAACCCTGGCAGAGAACTGGCTCTTCAGCCCCCGCAGCCCCCCACCAGGAGCCCAGGGTGGGGGCCCCGGGGACCCCGACCGGCACTCCATGTCCCTGCCCCTGCTGCAGGGTCTATCCTCGGAGTTCGACAGCGACGAATGAAGCTGAGGCGAAAGATGCAGGGGGCGAGGCCCCCAAGATCTGACATGGGGTACTGGTCCCCAATAAACATCAACTGCTGCTCCCCCAAACATTTTGGGCCCATGCTGCTTCTTCCTGTGGGGGTCTGGAGGATGAAAAGTCCCAGCTTTTTTCTCTAGGCTTCCTGTCCCCTCACCCTCTAAAGGCATAAGAGGTACCTTGAAACCTTGGTATCATGTCCTCACCAGAGAGAAAACACCCTGACCACTTCCCCATCTATTTACAACTTTCTTGGAGCCCCAGCCCCACAGATAAAGGGTGGGAAAGAAAAATGAGCACAGAATAGAGATTTCCCTTTTATACATATTGCAACAAGTTCTCCAGAAAACATTCATCAGAAATAAATTAAAAAGTCCTCTTGCCACTGCCTCCAAACATAAAAAGGAGCCTACACCCTGGCCCCAGCCCAGGCCACCCAAGGCCCTGATTGTCCATGGAAGAAAGTTAAGGATTGAGGGGCCCGAAGCCTGAGACAGGAGGGCCAGACCCCTCCTCGGAAGTATCCAACAAGAAAGGTGAGGTGACAGCGTGCGCCTGGGAGATGGCAGCCAACTCCTTGAGAAACTCAGGGAAAATGACTGCACAGTAGACAGCATTCTTGACTCGCAGAGCCTCACCTTGGCGCTCAGGGGCCCCACCCCGGGGGGGTAGGACTGGTGTCGAAGCCCCAGGGGAGCCCCCACCTAGGCCAAGTCCTGCGCCACCGTCTCTCCCAGGCTGGAGAACCATCTGTGCCGCCTGCCGAGCCCTGGTTGGACTGTGTGCATGCCGCAGGAGTAGCTCCCCCAAGGACGGCCTCCGGCTCTTCACTGGGAACAAACAGGAGTGTCGGGAAGGTGCTGAGGTCAGGCAGAATCCCTTGGCCTGGGAGAGGAGAGGTCCCCACCCGACCCCACCCCTACCTCCCAGGTTCATGAACTTCTCAACTAGGCCTCTTAACACCTAAGTGCTGCCTGCTCAGCCTCCTTCCCTCCATCCAGCCTTCCCACCAGTCAACCACCATACTCAGTCTTCAGTCAACCCTTCATTCCCAGACAGGACTCCTCCCTTCTCCAGGTCCCTTTACCTTGAGGGATTCTCTTACTGCTCCTCCCTTTCCAATCACTATTCTACATCACTAAGCTCTTCCTCCCCAGTCTGTAACATGCCCTTACTTCCTGCTGCCCAGCGCCCTCTATACTAGAGTCAAACACTTCCCCTTTCCCCCTGCCCATCTATGACACCTCAGCCACACCCTCTGCTCCTTCAATACCCACAGAGGCTACATATGCAATCAGAGTTCAGTGACTTTATCAGATCTGTCACACACCACTGTCCCTCCAAGATCTACTCTCCTGTGCTACCACTTGGCCTTCCACCAATTCCTTTCCTAGAACCACCAAAGCTATCCTCCCACTGGTTGTGGCCAGACAACTTCATGTCAGTTCAAATGAACCACTGAAAATACTGCCTTCTCTCCTCTAATTTCCTGCTGAGACTCCTGGCCCTGGATGTATTCTTGTCCCTGTCCAAGACCTAGGGCCTAGACTCTGGGGATCTAGTCTCCAGATCATGATATCATTCCCATTCTCTCCCTCTAATACTGGCGACAGAGATACATTAAACAGATACATTAAATGTGGCTTTCAGAGTCCATTACAACCAGGTTCACACACTTCCTCCCACCTCTTCTAGAGACTCTACAGAGCCCTCGGCTTTGGCACCCACATCTATCTGCTCCCCCGGAACCTTCCAGGCTCTTCTCATGCTTCTGTAGCCCCTTCTGCCTTAGTTTTTGTTCTCCTTGATGTTTTCATCCCTGCCCTAATCCTCCTATACCCAACTTTCCTCTAATTTGGCCTCCACTCACTTCCCATTTTACTGCCCTATCACGATGCATTTCAATAATTTGTTCTCACGTCTTCTCCTCAAACATTAATCTGTGAGTTTGAGGGCTTGCACTCTGTCTTATTTACCCCTATATCCCTGGACCCTTCCACAGTGAACATAGTACCAGGACTGTGGAAGCAAGATTACTTCCTGGCACTAGACCATGAGGAAGTCATACTAAGAAACTTCAGCTGGGCCTTCACAGCTCTATAATAATCCTCCTGGTACTCTCTTCCCAACCTACACACTTTCCTCCGAAAGCCCTCATCTCACCTCTGCTTTCTTGCTCAGCATATTATTGTGCTTCCTACTTAGATTAGCAAATAAAGGATGACTTAAATTCCCTAAAATTTCCTCTACATCTCAAAACTCCACTGGTACATATCATTTCCTCCTTTGATCTCTCATTTGCCTCAAAAGGGGAAAAAAAATTTCCCTGGTGCCCTGGATCCTACTTACTTCCACCACCTTTGGGACCTTGCTCCCTCACTTATGACAGTCCTCTAGTCCCTGTCTAGATTATCAGCTTTTTGAAAATAAGTATCTCATCTTGTACCTCCATGAGTCCCCTGTACCAAAGACAACACCACATGGCAAGCACCCAGATGTACTAAGATGTAGCACTTAGATGTGTGCTAAGTCACTTCAGTCATGTCTAACTCTTTGCAACTCTATGGACTGTAGACCGCCAGGCTCCTCTGTCCAAGGGATTATCCAGGCAGGAATACTGGAGTAGACTGCCATACCTCCTTCAGGGGATCTTCCTGACCCACAGATAGAACTCGCATGTCTTATGCCCCCTGCATTGGCAGGCAGGTTCTTTACCACTAGCACTACCTGGGAAGCTCAAGCACTCAAGATACTTGCTGATAAAAGATCTAAATTTAAAACATCATATATAACTCTTCCTTCTTCCTTATACCTCACAACTACTCACTCAACTGCCAATACTTCTTTCCCACTTCCACCTTATCAAATTCTTCTAATTCAATCTAATTCAAGCCTCACAGGTCACATCTGCATTATGGCAGACACTTCCTGATTGCTCTTCTGACTCCATCTTTTCCTAACTCCAATGCACCTAGCACATGAAACTTACATACTTCTCTCTCCACTCCCACATATAGAACCTCCAATTGGTATCTCACTGCCTAAAAGTTTACAACTTCCACCCATCCCAACTTCTACTCTGAGAACCTTCTGCTGTGAGGAAATCTTCCCAGCCTTACTACAACTATTCCACCACCTTTCAAATTCCCTGCTCCAGATAAACAGTTCATGCTATCTCCTGAACAAATAATAAAGTCATCCCACTCCTTTGCCACCCAAGTCCTACCCATGTCTCAAGACCCGTGTCAAATGTCATATCCTCCACCAGGCTTTAACAATATCGCAACCTAAAAAAAAACAATCTCAACCTAGAAACTATTTGTCCCCTTACCTATCCCAAGCTTCTAGAGTAGTTTTGCTGATACTGTTGATTTGGCTTTCAGTGAACACAACTATTTTTCCTCTGACCTTGAAGACAAAATCAAGATTCTACTCTCTGCAACTCTCCAGTAAGGAGTAAGGGTTCCCACCACCTTAGTAAGAATTCAATTAACCTGAGCTAGTTAGTTGCCTAGGGAGGAAGGGGAGGTGGTGGCAGGGTAGACCTCACCTAGGGAATCAGATCGGCGGGGGGCAGGTCCTGCTGCAGGGCCCTCGGTCCAGTCCAACTTGCCACGGGCAATGAGGTACTTCTTGGCTTTGGATAGCAGTGCTGGGAAGTCCTCCTGGGAGGCTGCAAAGCTCTCAATCTTATTCTTCACAGAGCCCAGCACCTATGAAGCACAACTTCATGACATTTCTCGGTGGCTGCAGACTGACATAGTCCTTTCTAGACCCACCAGGCCTGTTCCCAGCACCCCCAGGGCCACTCCAGCTGTGGGCCTGGCCCACCGTGGAGCCTGGACGCACCCATGCACGCATGCATCGCACACCTGCAGCAGGGACTTGACACTGGGCTGGAAGACCATGTTGGTGTTGAGCAGGAAAGAGCGGAGCAGGGGCTGGGGGTGACAGGCCAGCTGGGCCACCAGCCCCGTCAGCAGGAAGTTGACATAGACGGAGTTCTGCAGCATATTCTCGAGTTTGGCAAAGAGCACAGCCATGAAGGGGCCTGGGGAGGTGGGCACAAGGATACAAGGCCTGAACACAGTGCACATCACACACGTTCCTCCCCAAAACGAGATCCCCCACTAGGTGAAAATTACTTGTATGTCAGTCACTGGGAATGTTTAAATATCCTGCGAACACCTATTCTGGACAAGATAAAATGGCAGACACCACATGAACCCACAAGAGGGCCAGATGCCAGATTTATACACATTCTAGCTGAAGAGCCAGACCACAGGCTCTGGAATTAGACAGACTTGATTAAATTTGAGCTCTACTGTTAACTAGTAAAATTACTAGATGAATCAAAAATCTCCAAGCACAGTTTCCTACTTGTTAAAATAAGAAAAACACCCACATCACAAAGTTATTAAGAGGATCAAAGAGAGACTGATATACAGAATTTAGGTCAAAATCCAGCAAATTTTAAGTATTCAATAATAACTATAAGCTATATGATATTTCTCAGTTTTTTAAAAAGCTTCACCCAAGAGAACAACTGAAGAAAGAACAAGTGAGTAAGTGATTAGAACCAAAAGAAGAAATCAAGTTACACACACAACAGAGAATAACACTAGACCTGAGTCAGAAATAAAGCAAGAAGAAAGCATAATGAAGGCAAAGAAGGTGACTATACTGGTCAACTTAAAAGGGGAGAAATCTTTGGAGAACCAAAGAAATAATCAGGTTTGTTCAAGAACTGGGAACAAAAATGGTAAGATAGAATCTGTAGGAAAAAACAGCTTAGTTCAGGGCCAGAGAAAACTGATCCAGGACAGACTCTTTGGTGGAAAAGAGACTAGCAGAAGGGATTAGAATGGCCTTCTAGAAGAACTGGCCTCAACTAAGCCAGGTCACCAACACTAGTGCAGTAGAACCATCACATTCTGTCTGGTCAAGGATTTGTGGGGGAAAGGGACTGTGCCTATGAACTACCCTAGGAATTAAGCCAGGAGAACAATGAAGGGCAAGAGACACTGAATCCTGAAAAAGATCCTAGAATAGTCTTCACACTACACACACACACAACTAGCTTTAGCTCTAAATCAACTCTTGGTTTAGCAAGGCCTAAGATACCCCTTGTCATCTCCAGGGGACTTTTTTACAAGACAAAACCTCAGATGAGTTTATGAAGAAGAAAAAAGACAGAGAGCTTCAGTTAACACTTCAAGAAAATGGTAAAACCTGCACACCACCTTCTAGTTTCATAGAAAAGGAAAGAGCAAAGCAGAGGCTAAGTAAATGAATACACCTATTCTCTGTAGTCTGCAAGAGTTGTTATTACTAAAGAGCAAAAGGCCTGATGATGTGCAAGCAGCATGGCAGCATATCCCGGGCCCAGAACATGTACTGATTGTACTGATCAATGCACAATAACCTAACTACAAACAACAGGAAGACATGTGGTGCCTTGGTCAACTATTATATGCCATGCGCCTGAGATAATAATCCTAAGCTACCACATGCTGAGTTCTCACAACATACCAGCATCACAGTAAGTGATTTACCTGCATCAAAGACATAGACGGGACACTAACTCAAGGAATGTCTAGTCCAAATCACTACACAGCTTCCCAGAAGTGTCTTCCCAAAAACCCCCAGGATGGTATATAGAGGAGGGACAAGAGCCAGGTGCGGGCTGGGCTGGGTAAAGCAGGATCAAACAAAAACAAAACGGAGTTAGCCAAGCCACTCAGGCCAGGTCTAGCCCCAGGGTCTTTGGAAGAAACCAAAACAAACCAGCTAACCAAACTTAGCTGGGGGGTCAAGGCCAGTGTTGTCATTTTCCCTGATAGCAGTATGTCACTGATCTAATTTACCCAGACAGAGGTATTTCACTCTATCTGCTGCAATTCTTACCACTAACCATAAACCCTTAGAAAGGCTTACCGAGCAGTCAGGGCAAGGTACAAGGATAGGGAACAGGAGAAACTTGAAACTGAGCCCTTCTCTAAAGAGGCTGGGAGAAAGGAGGCCAGGGCTGAAGAAGGAAAGTCCATCAGAGAGCTGACTATGGGCCACAGAAGAGCTGACAGGAGACCCAACACCCAGACAGATACACTGGTGGGAACAGCATAGAACAGCATGATTTACAGGTGCCTCACAAACAGGACAGCACATGTCTTACACATGGTTCAGATGTATTACTATGATTTACCAGGAAACACCAAACACAAAATATCCTGATCACACATCCCAGGAAACAGCCAGACTGAGGAAGAGTTGGAACATGCACATAGGACAGACACATAAGGCTTAGACAAAAGTCAATACTCAAACCAGCACAAGCATGGAAGATGTACAGACAGACACAGAGACACAAGTATGACGTGATATGTATCTGGAGGGGACCCAAGCAAAATGGATGAGGAGCTAGGCAAGTACACAGGAATGACATGGCCAAGAAGTCTCAGAAACTAGCACAAACAGGTCGAGAACATGCAAAGTACACAAAGGCGAAGACCTAGGCTAAGTAGCTTACCAGTGAAGGGCTGGCTTGGCAGCTGGTTGAGAGTCCGCAAAGGGCTGCTGAGGAAGGGGCCAGGGGGCTCAGGGGGACAGGTGAAGCTCTCGTAGGCCTCCTCCTCCTCAAGAGGTAGTGAAGGCTCTAGAGGGGGCTCAGAGCCAGCACCCCCATTGCTCAATGCCACCTCAAGCTCCCGAAGCTCCTGCCCAAAGCCCTCTAGTCCTGCCATGCCCTCAGAGGTGTCCTCAAGTGGTTCCCCAGCTCCCTCCTTTGGCACCCGACGAACCTTCTTGGCCCCCTCAGGCCATGGTCCTGGCAGCCCATTGAGCTGGGGAGGGGGCAGATGGCCAAGGCTTCCCCGTGCACCCCCAGCCAGCCCCCCACTCCCCAGCTCTTCCTCCTCCCCTTCCCCCGCATTGTCCCTGCCCTCCTCGGGCAGTAGGCTGCGCTTCTTAGTCCGGGAGCCAACAGGACTGGGCTCAGGAGGGGGCCGCTCGCCGTCATAGGGGGCAGACCAGGTACGGCAGGCCTGGACACAGCGGTCCACACCACGGCGCGCCTCACGCAGGTACTCCAGGTAATTGTCTTCCAGCTCACCAGGCTCCTCCACAGGGCTGGGCCGGCGGCCAGGGCTGGAGGCTGGGGACGTGGCAAGCCCTGGTGAGCGAGGGGCTGGGGCTGGGGACTCGGAGCCACCCAGGCTCTGCTGTCGCAGGAAGAGGGCTAGACGAGATGGTGTGGAGGGCCGGGGTACCGTCACCACAGAAGAGGAGTCAACACTTGGGCTTCCAGGGCCTGCCGAGGGGAAAGAACATAAGAGGGATCAAAGAGACAGAGGTGCGGGAAGAGGGATGAGACACCATGGGTAACTACATGAGACGGCAACAAAGCAGCAGAAAAGTGACTGGCTCGGACAGCTGACTCTCCACCACTCAAATTAAGCTTTTCCTCATTCAACACCCCCCTCACCACCATCACCACGAAAACAACAGAAACAGAAGAGCGTGACCAGACTGAAGAAAAGGAACAGCTTTGATCAGAAGCTAAACTTCTCCGGTAGAGTTAATGATCCACCCTGCAACACCTCTCATCAACTTCCCTAAAGATGGAATGCCACTCACGGCCACCTCCCTCCTTTCACCCTGGCCCCGCATTCTTGCTACGCTCCCCCAGGACCCAGGCCATACCCGTTGTGTCCTCCCTTCTCCCTGCCTCTCTGCTAGGCCCACCTCGTGCCCATGAGGCATGCTCTGGACGAGGTGGGCTGGAGGCACGGTGCCGACAACAGCGTGGGATTAGGGAGAGAAACTTGTCTGCGGCTCGTCCATATAGGTCCACATCACGCACAGCCGGCTTCTGGCTCAGCATCACATGGTTACACGGGACAAGATACCTGAGAAAGACAGCAGAAAAGAAAGGACAGATCAGGAAGGAAGGACAGGGTTTGGGAGAACATCAGTGGAACTACAGGGCTAAGCCAGGTTTCAAGAGGACATGCACAAGCAACCCCAATGCAACCCATCACCCCAGCAGTGCACAAGGCACGAAGAGCCATGAAGGTTCAGGATCAGCCATCCCTCAGCCCTGCCCCAACAGGTACCTGAGAACCAGCTGCAGCAGGACATCCTCACAGCTGAGGTTCAGAAGGGTCCTGAAGAGACTCAAAGACACCATGCAGAGCTGGGGGGGGCGGGGGCGGGGAAGATGAGTCACTCACTGTAAGAGCTCTCAGCCCTCTAGGATGTTTAACAAACGGGAACCGCCCCCCACAACCTAAGGCCCAACCAACCACTCTTAAAACAACAATGGCACAGGGCCTGGCATATAACAATCATTCAAATATTAAATAAATGATTACACTATCTTTTGTGTTCAAGACTTCATTATTTACAGACAGGAACAAACCGTGTACCAGATTTAATGCATTTCTATAGACCACATACATGTCATCAAACTCTGGCTATTATATACCTGGCAACAGAGATTCTAGCAACACTTAAATGGAAGGAATATCCATGAAGAGACCCCAGGAAATACTGGGACTGAGTGAATGTCTAACAGGAGACAACACAAAATGATAACTAAGTGAATGCCAGTCAGCAGACTGTAGCAGCATAGTAACTGAATGCCTACCAGCAAGAAACCAGAGGGAACCTGGAAGAATCCCAGCTAGGAAGTAGGTGGGGCTGTGAACATGGAGTGTGAGTCACCTCTCCAACACCAGTGTCTCTCGGAGAAGGTAGGATAAAGAAAAGTTCAAGGGCAGTTGACGGGAAAAGGAAAAAATAGGTGGGTCCAAAACAAGGGAAACCTTTTGTTTCAGAAAAGTAATAAGGGTGGTTCACCTCCAGCTAGGCAAAAACAGCAGACACAAGTAAGTTCTCCCTCACTCCTCTGAATCCCCAAGTGCTGTCTCTATACTTTCCTTATGACAGGTATACCTTGAGTTCCTCGAAGACAAATACTGGGTCTTAGTCTAGGGCACTACCTCCACAGTCTAGGTGTTCATCATTTACCAAACGACTGAGGGGAAATTAAAAGCCAGTCATGGTGGGAAAGAGATAAGATAGCAGTTCACATTTTAGTCAGCATGGATATTTATCCTAAATGACCATCTTAACTAGCACTCAGACTCATTAAAACATGAGTTTTAATGTTTTAATGAAAACACTCAGACTCATTAAAGATTGTGTGGTAGGTAGAAAAATGGTCCCTCAAAGATGTACAGATCCTAATCTCCAGATCTTGTACCTTTTTACCTTACACGGCAGAAGAGACTTTGCAGGCATGATTAAGGTTATTAAGGAATTTAAGTTGAGGAGAGTAGCCTGGATTATCCAGAGAGGCCCAGTTAAATCACACGAGTCTTTACAAGCAAATAATATTTTCTAGTTGGGTCAAAAAGAAAGAGATTTGAACCATGAGAGGGACTCCATCCACCACTGATGGTTTTGAAAGTGTAAGGAGTCAAGGATTTAGCTGGTCTCTAGAAGCTGGGAATGGTTCCCAGCTGACAGCCAGCAAGAAAATAGTAATCTCAGCCCTTTAACTACAATTAAGTAAACATGACCAAGGACTAAAATGATCAAGGAAATGGATTTTCTCCTGGGCCCTCCAAAAAAGACGCAGCCCCATTGGCATTTTGATTTTAGTAGGGTAAGGTCAGTACCAGATACATGACCTACAGAATGGTAAAGTAATAAATTTGTGTTGTTTTAAGCCACTATGTTTGTGATAATTTGTTATGACAGCAATAGGAAACTAATACAGATACTCAGGTACTCAGACTAGCTAGCCAGCATTATTCACCTTAAGCCAGGAAAGTCAGACTATAGTGGTTACAAAGTCAAGCCAATAGAATCAAGCTTAAAGGGGCCAAACAGAGGAAAGGGAAAGTACCTGCATGTTTAACATGGGAATCCTGAAATCAGAACAGATTTGGTTCCTCCAAGAGCAGACAGCCAAGAATAAATACCCAAAGACCACAAAAGGCTCCTGAAACCAGAGGACCAAATGCAATACTAACAGAAATATGTGCTAAAGACTAAAGACACTGAGGGAGAATCAAAGAAGTTAGGGTAAGATTAAGACAAAAACAAGATGAACAGAGCCCAGCACAGGAAAAAAATAAATCAACCCTAGGAAGGAAATCAACATTCTCAGAATATGAACAGGACACTCTATGAGGCCAAATAGATTTAAGACAATGGTTGAACTTCAGCATAATTAGAAATAAAACTTTTTCAATATCTTTGTAAAATTAAAGCTTTGGCAACTATTTCCTACTGGTTTATGCCAATAATTCTTAAGCTAAGGCATGTATCATACTTACATTTTGGAGTATTATAAAAGTTCACATGCCTTGGGCCTACTTCCAAAGACTTAACTCAAGAGACTTAAAGCAGAGCTTAGAATCTGTTGTAGTTATTGTCATTTTCAAATTTTAGGGTATACACTTGGTTCAGAAACACTGGTCAAATCAGAGTCAGTCTAAAAACCTCACACATACCCTAACTTAGCTATTCAGGAGAATGTCAAGTATACAAAACATAGCTATCCAGAAATCTTACCTACCTCAAACCCTACTACCAGGTTAACTCAGTTAACTGGAACAACTTTCCAGAACCCTTAGTGATTCAAGAACTTCTATTTCAAACACAAAGACCCGGAGAACTTCAATTATTTGTAATAAAAGGAGGAAACAAAAATGGTGATAGAGCCAAAATAAATGCCATAAAGTGCATGGCTAAACAAATGCTTTATTTCCCCCAGAAAGACTGTAGGTCTTTATTACTTAGAAACAATTTACACCTATTTTATATATATTTCTATTGGTTAAAATCTAAACTTCTTACCACGGTCTACAAAGCCATGCATGATCTGAATCTTACCCACCTCTCCCTCCTTTCTCCCCCATGCTCACTACACCTCCAGTCACACTGGTCTTTTATCTCCTCAAATACATTTCATTTCCTCTTCCCCACTTGTGTCCTTTGCAAGCACTGCTCCCTCTGCCTAGACTGTTCTTCACTTGCTCTTTAGTAGGCTAGCTCCCTCATGGCCTTTAGGTCTCAGTTCAATGTCATCTCTTCTGAGAGGTTTTTTTGATCACCCTACTGGCTTAGATGGTAAAGAATCCACCTGCCAACACATTTTCAAATTTTAATCCTGGGTTGGATCCCTGGGTTAGGAAGATCCCCTGGAAAAGGGAATGACGACTCACTCCAGTATTCTTGCCTAGAGAATTTCAGGGAGACAGGGCCTGGCAGGCTATAGTCCATGGGGTCACAAAGACTTGGATACAACTGAGTGACTATCACTTTCACTCTCTTTTCTAAGCAGCCTTTTTTTTATAAAAATGACCTCAACCTTCAATTATTTCAGTTATGCGTTTGCTTATCTACCTCCTCTATGAAGGAAGCTCCATGAAGTCAGCAACCACTGCTTACCATTATATCCTCAGTACCAGAGAACAATACAGTGAACACTGAACATTCAGTCAAAATGTTCAGGAGGAAGGAATGTAACTAGGCAGGTGGGCAAATGGGTGCCCCAAGTTACAGCAGTTCAAGTGCAGCAAATCCAAAAGGAAGAACAGGTGAACACACTAGTTATAAAGCAGGCTCAAAGCCTGAAGGTGATCTCGAGTCACCTACAAGCCACAGAGCACTACACAGCTGAGGAGAATCTCAAGTCAATGCCATATTACAAGTGCTGCACACTGGCAAAACCTACAGCTATGAGTGGCCAAAGTCATTCAGAAAATATAACTGTCCTATGTAGATCCAGATATTACAAAAGCAGGGAAGCACATTGAAAATGTCCGCAAAACAGTTAAAAGTTTAATACTAGAAAGAAAATGCCACCTAACTTTGAAGTGATTACTGGAGACAAAGGCCAAAGAAGGGCAGAAACACCCTCCCAGAACAAAGGTTGGAGAGAGGAGATGGCTCACCCAGGTAAGCCAGGACAGAGGTAGGGGCCATACCCGGGAGTTGCTGCCAATACGGGCAACAAGGGTGTCAAGGATGGTGTGGGTGTCATGCCGGTGTAACAGCAGGAATCGCAGGAAGGTACGGAGCAAGGCAGGCTCTGAAATACTCCGTAGGAAAAGTTCCAGATAGGCGGTACTGGCGATCATCTCCTCCACAGAGGTCTGAACGAAGGGAAGGGAAAGTTTGGAAATTTAGGGCTTCCCCACACATACACAAAGCCATTTTCCCTAAGTTCTAAGGAGGTACCAGGAACAGACAGGGAAAAAAGGAGGAGTACCCTGCCCACTGTCACCCACACTGGTCCTGGCACTGAGGTAACCACTCCTCAGCCTAACCTCTTAATCTGCCTTGCCACCCATGACTCTCACCTTGTGCAGGGCAGGGCCCATGACTGGCACCAGGAACCCATTATGGATATAATCAACCAGCTGCTTTTGCACCAGAGGATGAGCTACCTGTATGGGTACAAAAGAGAGGATGGAGCATTTTGAAGGGGGCTACTGTCAGGAAGGGAGCAAAATATTAGAACACATATATGCCCTCTCCCCTCAAGCTGAAAGAAAATCAGAACTCCAGAGAATGCACCTTCTCCCACCCCATTACCCCAGAATGACCAAGGGCCAGAGCTCCTGGGAACCCCAGTCCCACCTGAATGACTGCATTGCAGAACTCTAGGGAACTCATGAAGAGCGCAAGGGCTGGCACTCCGAGCCAGTCCTCCCGTCGCAGGCAGTGCCAATCATCCCCTGGAACTTCAATCTTTCGGGGCAGTGATGAGTACAGGGCACTCAGCCCTGTGGCCAGCACCTGGGGGCCATCCCCAAGGACAGGTTACCAAAGGCACAGACAATATAAAAAATGGAAACAGGGAACTATTAACCCAGAGTTTTTATGGGAGTAGGGATAAAATCTATTACCAGAGCAGATATTTAGTTACCCAAGGTGCCAAGACATCACCTGGGCACACTGGCCCATGAAAAGCCTTCATACCTGCCTTATCCACATGAGCCCAAGTTTCATCCCCACCCCAATTCCAGGTGTTGCATTCAAACCCAGGGGGCTACTTGCTAAAGGAGAGGGCCCCAGGGCATAGCCCCTCCACACCTCCTAAACGGGAAGGTGCCGACACCGCACCCCACACCCATCCCCGGAGGTGCTGACCGGGCAGAAGTATGAGTGGTCTGCGATGTAGCGGCCCACGGTGGGACTTCCGGCTGACAGAGCCATAAGCAGCAGCAGGGCGTCGCGGGCCTGCTGGCCCAGGCTGCCCTCTCGATGGACAAAAGGGACAAGGCGAGAAAAGAGGAGAAGACGGGGAGCAGCTCCAGGTTCAGAAGGTGGCTGCAGGAAGAACTCGAGCAATGAAGGCTCCCGGGCCAGACACACGCACAGCTGGCTGAGAAGTAGCACCAGGCCTTCATCCAGTGCTGGGCTACTGGGCACAGGGCGGCCACAGGCATCCAGCAAGATCAGTAGAGCCTCACGAACTGGACCATGCCGCAACAGGGGCTGGCGAGCTTCGCTCACTAGCATTTCAAAGAGTTTCAATTGCTCAGCTCGCCGTTCCTCAACCCCATCCCCAAGCTCATCCCATTGAAGCTGCCATGTCAACACACGGGTTAGCAGATCCTCACGCAGAGCAAACTCAAGCAGGGGCCCAGGAGCTGTGGGGACGGAGGACACTGTGCGATCCTCTGCCAGGAGTGTCAGCATCTGGTAAGTGTGGTTGCGCACAGCACTGAGATCATCAGCACCCCCAGGAGCTGCCCGAGGGCCTTGCCGCTCCAGGATTCGCACCACCTGGGGAATCGGGACAGATAAGAGAAGGAAACCAAGATAAGCTGACAAGATGACAAGGTGAGAGAACACAGAAATTTAGAGGGATTCAGGCAGCTAGCAGACTGGGCCCCTGGGCATAGAGTCTCCTACCTGGGACCAGTGATTCTTAAAGACCATGAGGCAGGTCTCAGGGTCAGCCATGACAGGGGTCTGCAGACTGGCCCCTTGTGGTACACGGTGCCCAGGGCCCCGGGAGGCCAGTCTGCTCAGCCAGTTCATCCTCTCCATGAGGCAGGCTGGGCCGGGCCGGCGGCCAGAGAGTCACACTCTGAGAACTCGCCAGCTGGAGGCTCTCTCCACTTGTGTCTCTAGTCTGCTTCATCCGGTCTGCAGGAGCCAACAGCTGCCCATGGAGCCAGAAGATGCACCAGGCTGGAACAGTGAGCCCAGAGGTCACTGCCCAATCCAGACCCACAAATCTAATTCAAAGAGAAAGAATAGAGAGATTAACAGAAGTTTGCCTCTTTCTACCACCCACTAGAAAGAACTCAGAACCACCACCCCACTGAAAACCACACATGCAATCAGCACCTTAAATTCAACACGTGTAAAACAGAACTCATCCCAGCACCAAACCTGTGTTACTTCCCCAGCCTTCTCCACCTTAATAAATGATAGCAGTATTCACCTACTTGCTCAGGTCAAACACCTGGGCATCATCCTTCTTTCTTCTTGTTATTACCGCCAATATCCAGTTCATCAGCCTATAATCTATACCCTCCAAACATGTCTTACTATTGCAATAGCTTCCAATCTGGTCTTCATGCCTCCAGTCTTACCCCTCTGAGACTCTATTCCCCACACAGCAACCAGAGTTTTAAAACATAAATTATACTACATCTCTCCTCTGCTGAAAACCCTCCAATGACTCCCCATCACACTGGTAATAATCCAAGTCCTTTACCTTGGCCTCTAGGGCACTATCTAATCTAATCTGTATAACTTCCTACGTGCCCCCTTCTCACTCATACTTCACTCATAGGAGACTTTCTTGAACACTAGCTCTTTCCTCTGTCTGGAATGCACTTTTCCTGATCTTCACAATGTTCACATCACTCGGTTCTTTCCAAATGCCATTTCCTCAAAGAGAACTTACTTAACAATTCTATCAAAACTGCATTTTCCCACCTTCACTCTCTAGCTTTCTAGTCCTCCTTTTGTCTGCATTTTATTTTCTAAAAATATTTATTTGCCTATTCATTTATCTATCTTTCCTACTACAATGTAAGCTCACTGAGGACAAGGTTTCTCTGTTGCACCCCCAGTACCTAGAGATCAATAAATTATTTGCTGAATGTATAGATGCTCAAGTGAATGAATGAACAAATGAACAATCAGGAAATCCAGTCTAGATCTGACTCTAGCCCTCTGGGACTTCTGAGGAAGAAACCTTTTTCTATTACAGGTCCCTCCCTAGAAGCCCACCCAATAGGAAATACACAAACATATCTTTAACTTGCTGAATAATCTTTAAGAGGTAAAAATTCAGAACCAATCAAAAAAGCAAAAGAATTTTCATTCTAGAAAAAAATACAAGGATACACTCCCATAAACACACATATACCCACTCCTGTCAGATGCATTCAACATTCACTCCTGGGGACATGACACAACACCCTCATTAGAGAAAGAGTTGTTGTTCAGTCACTAAGTCGTGTCCGACTCTTTGTAACCCCAGGGGCTGCAGCATGCCATACTTCCCTGTTCTTCACTATTTCCCGAAGTTTGCTCAAACTCAAGTCCACTGAGTTGGTGATGCCATCCAACTATCTCATCCTCTGCCACCACATCCATACAAGACTACTGAAAAAACCATAGCTTTGACAAGAAAGACCTTTGTTGGCAAAGTAATGTCTCTGTTTCTTAATATGCTGTCTAGGTTGGTCACAGTTTTCCTTCCAAGGAGCAAGCATCTTTTAATTTTGTGACTGCAGTCACTGTCTGCAATGATTTTGGAGTCCAAGAATATAAAATCTGCCATTGCTTCCACTTTCTCACCATCTATTTGCCATGAAGTGATGGGACTGGATACCTTAATCTTAGTTTTTTGAATGTTGAGTTTTAAGCCAGCTTTTTCACTCTCCTCTTTCACTCTTATCAAAAGGCTCTTTAGTTCCTGCTTACTTTCTGCCATTAGAGTGGAATCATCTGCATATCTGAGGTTGTTAATATTCCTCCCAGCAGTCTTGATTCCAGCTTGTGATTCATCCAGCCCAGAATTCTGTATGATATACTCTGCATACATAAGTTAAATAAGCAGGGTAACAATATACAGTCTTGACATACTCCTTTCCCATTTTTGAACAAAACCATTGTTCCATGTCCGGTTCTAACTGTTGCTTCTTGACCTGCATACAAGTGTCTCAGGAGGCAGGTAAGGTGGTCTGGTATTCTCATCTCTTGAAGAATTTTCCAGTTTGTTGTGATCCACGCTGTAAAAGGCTTCAGCATAGTCAATGAAGCAGAAGTAGACATTTTCCTGGAATTCCCTTGCTTCTTCTAAGATCCAACAGATGTTCACAATTTGATCTTTGGTTTCTCTGCCTTATCTAAATCCAGCTTATACATCTGAAGTTCTCGGTTCACGTACTGTTGAAGTCTAGCTTGAAGGATTTTGAGCATTACTTTGCTAGCAGGTGAAATGAGTATAGTATATGGTAGTTTGAATTTGCCTCTCTTTGGGATTGGAATGAAAACTGACCTTTTCCAGTCCTGTGGCCACTGCTGAGTTTTTCAAATCTGCTGGCATACTGAGTGCAACACTTTAACAGCATCATCTTTCAGGATTTTAAATAGCTCAGCTGGAACTCCATCACTTCCACTAGCTTTGTTCGTACTAATGCTTCCTAAAGTCTACTTGACTTCACACTCCAGGATGTCTGGCTCTAGGTGAGTGACCATACCATCGTGGTAAACATCTGTTGGCCTCAACCATGGCTCACAGTTCCTTCTTCATCACATCTACCACCCTCTCAGCAGTAATGGCTCTCAACAATACCTCCCAAGTATAAAAACTTCAGAGGAAAAAAAACAACTTCAGAGGAAAGGTGTGGTTCAATCATCCTTCCTCTTTATACTCAACTAGGTCTAAAGGAACCCAGAGACCTGCCAACAGACCCACACTTTGCCCTCCAGTTACATTAACCACCATCTCCTTCTACCCAGATACACAGTCTCTCACCACTATCTGCTCACAACTAAAAGGCAGCAACTCTGCTTGCTTAAGGAAACTTTCTTGAGAACAAAAGACAGTCTTATTTTTTTTTTCCAAAAGACACAATGGGAAGAGCCAGTCCTAAAGAGCAGGCAGGGCCCACTCATTGATTAATTCAGTGTACATCATACCAGTACTGGGGCACTGTGTTAAGCAAGCACTGGAAATACAAAGATGGACAAAAACAGTTGGGGGAGCATAAAAAAAACTTCAATAAATATTATAAAGAGGTATTTACAAAAAATGTCATGGGGGCACTACGGAAAAGAAACTAAATCTGCCTGGAAACCATAAGAGGATTCCAGAAAAGAGGTGATACCTGATGTAAAACTTTAACAAAGAGATATTGGTAACAAAGAGAGCAGAGCAAAAAGTCTTCTTCATATTAAAAACATTTACAAAAATACAGCACTGTGAAAGAACACAGTAAATTTAAAGAACAGTTGCAAGTTTGGTGTGGCTTAAACACAGACTATTTAGAAAAGAGAGGACAATGTTAAGTTAAAAGGTAAACATAGGTGAAGGTTATAAATATCACTGAATATCATGCTGAGGAGTTTTATTTATGAACACCCTGGAATAAAGGAGCTTTTTAAACAAGAAAATGTTAAGATCAAATTGGCCTTTAAAAATATGTCAGCTAGCAGTACAAGGTAGAGTAGAGAGAGACCAATGGCAGTAGACAATTTATAAGAATCTGTTTCAATAGTCCATTTTAAAAAAGGATGGCATGGACTAAAGTGGTAAGAGCAGAATTAGAAAAGGTAAATTTGAGATTCACCTCTATGTCCCACAGCATGTCCCATGTGATAATGAAAGTGTTTATACCTGTAATATATCTGTCACTAATAGCAAGTTCCTTGACAAGAGAGACCATATCATTCATTGTTCTTTGAAATTCCAATGCTAACATAGTAACTGCCATTCAAAAACATTTGTGGAACAAGATGCTGAATTTATAAATTATAATAGCTAGCACATATTGAGCACTTATATGTGCCAGTCTCCATTCTAAGCACTGCATGCTATTGCTCATTTAAGCCTAATAAAAACCACAGATGCATTATTATCTCCATTTTACACACAAGGAAATCAAAGCCTAGAAATGTTAAATAGCCAAAGTTACCCAGTTAGTAAGTGGCAAGAATGGGAGGCAAATGCAGATAATCAGCCTGCAGATTTAACTTAATCATGAAGTAGAAGTAATAAGATCTACCAAATGAATGGAGGATGACAGAAGACCCTAATATGAAGTATTAAGAGTCTCAGTAAAAGGTAATTCCACTAACAGACTAGGAACACGCAACAGAGGAACTCTGTTTTAGAAGAGAATTCAGTACAGTTCTGGACATGTTAAGTTTTTAGACACCGATAAGATATCCACGATGCCTAGAAAGCAAGTAGAAATTATACTCAAGCTCAAGAGTAAAATCACAACTAGAGCTATAAATCCAGGAGTCACCAGCTTATATGTAGTAGATGAAGCTAAGTAAGGGGATGGAATCATCCAAAGAGATCAGTAATCACAAAAGGAGCCAAGGGTGACATCCTGGGGAAAACCAGGATTTAAAAAAGCAAAGGAGGAGTCTTTTAAAAAAGACTAGTGAAGGTAGCCAGAAATGGAAGGAGAAATCCAAGAAATAATCAAGAAATCAAGGAAAGGAAGTTTCAGGAAACTGGAGGTTGTCCATAGTGCACACTCTACAGAGAGATAAAATAATGAAAACTAAAAATAGTCAGTTGATTTTAGCCGGTCAGAGGGGGAGCCTCAAGGGCAGCTGTGAAGTGAGGAAAAGAAGCCTGAAGAAAGTAACAGATTGTGGATAAATCAGAAGGGGATAACTGACCAAAAAAACAAGTATAGTACTAGTCTGAGAAAAAGAAGTACACCACTTTCTCTGAGAAAGGAAGAAAACAGTAAAAGATAAAGCATGGGTGCCACTTCAGGTAAATCTGAAAACTAAAAGAGGAAAGTTAATATCTAATACCACCCCCTACCCGACTACTCTTCCCTCCCTCGCTCACCCAAGAGTCGGGGTGAGGGAGAAAGCAGAGAGGAGAAAATGGAGGTGCCACAGAATAGATGCTCAGTCTTCTACACATGGTTTCCTATAAACCATCAAACACAACCACACTGACTATGGATCACCAGCATGGATGCACTAGAAAAAGTACTTAAGCATCTGTCCTAGTATTTAAGATCCCAAGTAGTCATGGGCTGGAGAAGGCAAAGCCAGCAAGTGCAGTTACTAGGAAGAAATTTCCCCTGTTCCGAGAGCTGTCACTTGTCACGGTCTTAGCCCTGGGATACTGCATCATCCTTTGTCAGTTTCCTTAAACTCTGCCCATACTTTTGTATATATTTACAAGCTGTTTGTTAGTCTTTGGAATTAGGTTCTGGAAGCTGGACACAGTTTAGTTTTGGACACGTTAAAACCTTACTTTGCTGAGACTAGTTGCTTGGCCCTCCTTCAGCTCCCCTGGGGATTGAGTGTGAGGTGGTGAGGACAGAAGTGTCAGAATAGGTTAGATCTCTCCTTTCTGTCAGAGATGACAGCCCATTTATCATTAAATTCTTTCCAAACCTAATTTGTGCCATCTGCTACCTTCAAGGACCCTGACTGATACAACAGTATTACTGGTTACAGACTGTTTCCTCAGACATACCTCATCTGAGGACTGAAAACGAATAGAGGTCCTTAAGGTCCAGCGAGAATAATACAAAGTAGTAAATAAAGCATGAACTTTGAAGTCCCTCAAACAAAGGCTTGAATCTCAACCATTTTCCCACTGCATGACCTTAAATAAATCACACATCAGAACCTGTTTCCTCATCCTCCAAATTTCTGATGAAATATGTATTGTTACTGTTTTAAGAGTTAAATAAGATAACCTATGTAGAAGTCCAAGTGCTCTATAAATGACATTTTCCTTCCCACTTCCATCTCCTGATCCTGTCTGAGCAAGGTGCCCTCATCTCTGACAGAAAGGAGAGCTCTAACCTACTCTGACACTTCCATCCTCACCACCTCACACTCAATCCCCAGGGGAGCTGAAGAAGGGCCAAGCAACCAGTCTCAGCAAAGTAAGGTTTTTTGTTGTTGTTTTCAAAGTAAGGTTTTAACGTGTCCAAAACTAAACTGCCTCCAGTTTCCAGAACCTAATTCCAAAGACTAACAAACAGCTTCTAGCTTGTGATGTCCCTGGGGCACCACTTCTGCTCCAGTGCTTGACTACATAGGGCACTACTCACAGACTCAAGGGGAACTGGTCTCCAGGACTTTCCCTCCCCACCCCACCCCCATTTTTTTTCAAAGACCTCAAAGAGAAGAACCACACTGAAATCAGTGTCTCAGAACTCAAAAGCTAACACTTAACCTGGACCCTCTCTTCACCTACTTCAAAAGCCTAAAAGAAAGCCATAGTTCAGTGTTCCTGTCACCTATATAAGACTCCCTCACTCCCTGTTAACCCTGAAAAGTTCAGAACAAAACAAAGAAGAGAATGGAATCACCACCCTATGACTGTGCCCTTTCCTCCCATAGCAAAGTCTACAGAAATGCAGACCTCTCTTCCCAAATTCACCTACAAGCTCAGTCACAGGGAAAAAGGAGCTGATCTTCAGACCTCCCAAAGGGCCAGGGCCACGAGTTACCATAGGGCCCCGAATTCAGACTTACAGGCACACTCAGCAAGGGTGTTCGCCAATAGCAGGAACAAAGCAGGAAATGGCTCAGCCTCACTTAGGAACCTTTGCCCTGGGAGAGGCAAAGAGAGGGAGAGAGTTGGGGGGCAGGGATACACCTGTAACACCTACAGCTGACAGAGAGAGACCAAACAACCTTCTAAGAACAGGTCAGTGAAGTTCTAAGGCTTCTCATCCCCTTACAAGGGCTCTTCCTAGGCTATGCCTTTTACTGACCTAAGAGGCAGCAATGTGCTGTTACCCTAGATGCTTAAAGTGGGAAGATCTGACTAAAACCTCATAGGAATACAAAAGCAAAAAACAAACAAACCCCACCTCATAAGAGCCTGCAATCTAGATCTCAGATTACACATATCCTCTCTGCTTGTCTATCCCTCAGCCTATACCTATAAAACAAATGGGATATCAGTGAATGGTCCCAACTCACTTCTCCTCTCCCCAGTACCACCTCTGCTTCTTGCAGGCATCTCCCCACCTGACTCCAGCAGAGCCCTCATAACACAACGTGAACTCTATCACATGTTGACTCCCCTTACCAAAGTAAATCCCATGTTGTACATGGCTTTCTCCCTCCTTGCAAAGAGGGCTGCACCCTCCTTGTGGGAGAGGGTGACAGTGAAGTCAAAGAGGAGGTACAACTGAACCAGATCCTAATGGATGAGAAAAGTTCACTGGGCAGAGAAGAAAAGGCATTCCCAGAAGAGAAAGGAGTAATTACAAAGATTTCAAGGCTCAAAAAAGTAACATGTTTGTTAGGGAGCTGTTAACAATTTATTCAAGCTAGAACACAGAGTAGACAGTGGCAGGAGATGAGGCTAGACATCAGTCGAGGCCAAATGATGCCATATTAAGGAATTTGGATGTTATCCTACAGAAGACAAAGAGCCAAAATTTTTAAGCATAAGAGCTCCATGATTAAATTTGTATTTTTAGAAAGATCATTCCAGGGACGGATTAGAAAAGAGCAAGTCTGATACATATACTACTATGTATAAAATAGATAACTAATAAGAATCTACTGTATGGCACAGGGAACTCTCCTTACTGCTCTATGGTGACCTAAATGGAAATTCAAAAAAGATGGGATATATGTATGGCTGACTCATTTTGCTGTACAGGAGAAACTGACACAGCAGTGTAAAGCCACTATACTCCAGTAAAAAAATAAATAAAAAATAATAAAAATTAAATGACCGAAGAAAGGTCTGAAGGCAGGAGACTATCCTGGGGAAAAAGTCCAGATAAGAGATGAGAAGGAAGTAAACTAAAGCCTTATCTGTGAAGATATAACAGAGGAGATGAAGAAAATAGAGATAATATAAAAGGAAATGTATTAAGATTTTAGTGACTGACTACATAGAGGGGGTGAAGGAGCAGAAAGATGGAAGATGACACTGAAGTTCTTGCCTGGACTGCTATATACCATATGGTACAAAAGCAGACATTCAAAGCAAAGACAACGAGTCCTGTTTTGAACATGTTAACTATGATACCTGTGAAGATATACAGGAGATCACTGAGTAAATATGACCGGAACATAGAGAGAGACTAAGACTAGATACAGAGAAGTAATCATCTAATTATGATATATTTTTACATTTCACATTCTCTCTCTAAATTGAAATTATCTTTTCATGTGTCCACCTCTCCCAATCAGATTGAAAATTCCTTGAGACTTCAGAGGACCACGTCTTATTTATTGACATCTTGTTATCTCATAAAATGTGAGCATCACAAGGGCAGACTATATGCTGAAGTATCTACTGAATGAATAAATGAATTCATAAATGAATGAATTTGTCCTCCCAGCACTTAGCAGAGTGCTGGCACACAGCAGAGGTGGACTAAATGGTTACACACAGCACTCCAAACATGTTTCTATCTCTACATCATCATCCTCATCTATGTTTCATTTTCTCAGATCTATCACTCAGCTGTATATCAGAAAGCAAAACCCATTACACTTAAAGCACTACAATTCAACAGAGATTCAGTATAGCAAACAGTAAGCTCACCAACCTAGTGCTTTCTCCAGAACGATCAAGAATGCACAGTCCCTAAGAACCCTCTGACATATGACTTGACTGACCTACCATTATCACAATGTGACCCAAGTATTATGGACGACTGTTCCTGTTTTTGCCACATTATTAAACAAAACCTTCAAACCTATGTCACCCTCAAAGTCTCTTTAACCTCTCTTGGAAACAGAACAACTACAAATCATAAAAAAAAATATTTTGCCAGTATAATGTCCTCCATGTCATCACAACCCTTCTTATAAATCACATGCTTTTTATTCCACATCACCTTCACTCTTTGTTACAAACTTTTTTCCACTCCAAGTCACTCTCATGAGACCAAATCTGGAGTCCAGACTTTCTCTGGCTCCCCAGTTTTGATTCTCCATCTATAAAATAAGAACTCCTGCCCTTATATACTTCACAGGGAATCTATATAATTCCAGTAAAACCTGAGATCACTATGCAATCCGTATCAGACAGTAATTCTGAGGAAGCAAGTGCAGTATGCTTCCTCAACATAATACAGCAGCCACACCACCATCCCCCTAAATTTCTGAATTTCATGAAACAATAGAAATAGATTTTAAAGTTTTTAAAATAGGATCATTACTTTTTATTTTGACAAATAGATCAGTTTTTTTTAAAACCCATCACTTACTGTCACCATTACTTCATCAGTGAGAAAGCACTTTAACACCAGAAGACTAGGAATGATAATCTAAGAATAATTTATCTTTATGGAAAACTCATGTTCCATATGTTTTCTTTCTCTCCTTCCACCTTGAACAGATGAAAACTTTACCATGGACTAGCACTCTTTTTAACCCAACGTTTATGAATCACTGCCCTAAAACTCTTTCATTATACATGTAAGTTTCATAGGGTTCTGTCTAGGTAAGATTGCCAAGGGTTCCACTACCATGAAAATCTGCTAGGTCGTCAGACAGAAGCAATGAAAACATACCACAGAATCGTTGTTTCTGAGGTTCAAATTCTTCAATAGAACGGGGACTTGGGCTGCTCCTAATTCTCAGAGAATGGTCTGTATAGGGAAGGTGTACCTCTTCCTGAGGTTGGGAGGGTATCTGCTCTGTGGCAGACTGTCAGTAGAGAAGGAATTTTAATAGTGTGGAAGTGGCAATTATCTGACTGCCAACCCAGCTTTCTAGAACATTCAAAATTTCCATGTGCATGTGGGTTGGCAGGGAACATGGGACCAGTAAAATGCTAATAACGTGAACCAATGAACATGTCGTGAAGGGAGGAATGATTTCAAAGGGATAAGAGAAAAACTTTTGAGGGTGGTAGAAATGTTCTATCTTGAAAATGGTGATGGTTTCACAGATGTAAACATATGTCAGAACTCATCAAACATGTACATTTTAAATATGAGTAGTTTACTGTACATGAATTAGTTTTAACTTAACTGTAAGTCATCCTGTTTGGAAGTCTAAATACAGCGTTGTATGCAACAAGCCATATTATTTTCATGAAAGTACAATTCGCAACTTCAAGCTGCTAGTCCAATACAGAAGGCAAGCGTCAAAGCCCCACAGCTCAGCACAGATAAGGAACAGCAGTGGAGTAAGGCTACCCAGAATCAGGTGAAGAGCAAACAAACACAGGCAATTATAGCCAAAAAAATCTCTGTGACAGGGAACATCACCAAGTCTGCAGTCCCAAGGAATAACTTGAGGAAACGAGAAATTCCAATGATGACTCTGTTAAACAGTAAGTCTCAAAAATGATTTTCATTACCATTGTCCACGACACCTTCATGTTTGGATCCTCCAAAATATGTACAGCCTATCAAGCAGAAGAGCGAAGTGCACAACATTACAACCCAAGCTATCCTACTCAACCTAAAACTATTGCTCTCTCTGGGCAGGACACTCCATTCAGAACCGACCTCTCATCTTTATCGAGGTCTCACAATCCTCGTTTCTCCCTCCATGCCGTGCCCTCAGCTTCCTCCTGATTCACCAGCTGTCCGCATGTTCCCGCCTTACCCCTGTCTATTCTCCCTCCCAGCACAGGCCTCAACCCCTCCTCACTCTGGTCCCAGGGCTGTCCCTCACTCCTGCCCACAGGAGCCCCAGCTCCTCTCTAAACCGTGTTCACAAGTCCCTTTCACTTCGCCCCTCAGAAAGCATCCCGGCCCTTCATACAACCCAGCTCCTTACTTGCCCACTCACCCGAGGCTCTAATCTTGCTCCCCTACCTTAGACACTCACACCCGGCCCCTCACCACATTCCAGCCCCTCACCCTGTCCCCTCACAACGAGGGCAGTCACCAAACCCGGTGCCGTCATTCCCCAGTCCCTCATCCCCTCTCGCGCCTTTCCGGGCTCTCTGGACTTAGTGTTCACTCACAGAACCCCGACCCTGACCAGGCCCGATCGCCACCGCGGTGCTAGGTGAGTTCAGGCCGCCATCACTCCTCAGGCGCACCAGCCGCGCCCCGCCCCGCGCCACACGCAACTCGCGCCCCCGCGCACCACACGTAACCGCCCAGCGACGCACCGCTGGGCAGCGGCGTGCCAGCTCATTGGCTGGACCGGGCCAAAACCAGAGCGTCGATGCTTGTTTCCTGGCAACGGCTGAGCGCAGGGGCGGGGTCGCCGACGGCATTCCGAGCAAGGAATACCGCCTCTTCCCCCCAGGTTCCGCCCCCTCGCACTTGCAAACCCCGCCCTTCTGAAGGACTCCCGCGTGTCACAGGGGAAGACCTCTGGGGAGGAGGAGGCCCGCGGGGTGGAGGCGGAGCCTGAGGAGGAAAGGTCAAACCAGAGGGCAGAAGGCGGGACCTAAAGAGCGACGTGACTAAAAGAGGCAGGGAAAGGCCGGGGGGCGGGGCTTAGGACAGAGATCGGGATGAAAGAGTGACTAACGTGGTAGGGGCGGGATCACGGGTCCTAAAGGCGCTTACGGAGGAACAGGGGGCGTGGAGGGGTGGAGCTAACGCTGGGGGGTAGGTCTAAGGGGAGGAGTTAGCAGGTGAGCTGGACCTGCGGAAAAGCAGAACCTTAGAGAAGGCAGGCAGCGAGTGGTCCAGCTCCTTTCTTGAAGTACCTGCGGGAACGGCTTGGATAGGACCCAGAAGATGACCGCCCTTCGTTGGCTGGCCAACACCTGCTACCTTGTGATACCTTGGGCACTATCGTTTTCAGTCTCTCAAGGAACATGGAGTAAGCGCCTCCTTTCCAGGCAGAATTCCAGATCAATTATAACCAGTCCCTGCCCTTCGGGATCTCAGCCTTTATAGACAATTGCAACTGTAATTGCCATCGAGGAGCAGTACTCCTCACACAACAACAACACACATCGAGGAGCAGCACTCCTGACACAAAACAAGTGTTATGTGTGTTTAGAGAATGAAGGGGAAGAAGAGCAAACCGGCCTAGGAAAGCCGTCTAGGAGAAGATGATGTCTGAGCAGTCTTTAGAAACAAGCAAGAGTAACATTGAGAAATGCAAGTTTCAGATAAGGTCTGCAGTTTAGTTGCAAGTATTGTATCGATGTTAATTCCCTGGATTTGATCACTGTGCTCTAGTTAAGATGATAACAGGGGAACACGAGTAAGGAGTTTACAAGGACTTTCTGTCCTATTTTTGCAACTTTTTTGTAAGCCTAAAATTAGTTCAAAAGAAAAAGTATTTAAAAAGAAAAAGTAATGGAAGTTTCAGCAAAAAGGATCAGCACATAACAAGGCAAGAAAGAATGGACAACATGTGGGAGGTACTCTGAAAACTATCATTAGTACAGCTTGTCTGGAGCCTAGGGAACATGCAGAGGAAACACTGTGAGATGAGGTCGAAGACATGGACAAAGCTTTGTAGACAATGTTAAGGACTTTAGATTTTCATCTTTGGGATAATAGAGAACTATAAAAAAAAAAGTTATGATCAAATTGATAAGATCCAAATTGGAATAGTAAGGATGTAGAAAAAATGGATACGTGGTTATTAGGTCACCAAGGCTTGATGTCTGGATGAATATGAGAGAAAGTTAGAGGAAAGATTAAAAACTGGACTGGCTTGCCATTTCCTTCTCCAGGGGATCTTCCCAACCCATGGATCCAATTCCCATCTCCTGCATTGGCAGGCAGATTCCTTACCACTGAGCTACCTGGGAAGCAAATACAAGCACAGGAAAAACTAAATGATAGGATTAAGTGTCAGTTAGTGATCACTGTTGGAGAAGTGCTGCCTAGAAGAGGGCAAAGTGGGGCTCTTGATGTGAGTGCCTGTTACATGACTGAGTTCACTCTATGGAATTCATCAAGCTGTGTACTTAGGAAATATGTACTTTTCTATATGTATGGTCTAGTTACTATGAGCTGAATGCGTAAGAAGTCACTTCAGTCATGTCTGACTCTTTGCAACACTATGAACTGTAGCCTGCCAAGCTCCTCTGTCCATGGGATTCTACAGGCAAGAACACTGGAGTGGGTTGCCATGCCCTCCTCCAGGGGATCTTCCTGACCCAGGTATCAAACCTCATCTCCTGGGACTCCTGCACTGCAGGTGGATTCTTTGCCACTGAGCCACCAGGAAAGTCCTCTGGTTACTATGCTGTGTCACAAATCATCCCAAACTTAGTAGGGTAAAACAACGGTCATTTTATTATGCTCACAGATTCTGGGAATTCGTATAAGACAGGGCAGGAATGGCTTATCTCTGTTCCCTGATGTCTGGGACCTCATCTAGAAAATTCAAACATCTGGGGGTGACTTGAGGCTGGTGACTGAAATCATCTGGAGGCTTCTTCACTCACATGTCTGATGCCTGAGACAACTGGGATAACTTGAAGGCTGAGCTCAGCTGAAACTGTCAAAGTACAGGCACATGACTGTTCCTGTGGCTTGAGCTTCTCACAACATGGCAGCCAGGTTGTAAGAGGCAGCATCCTGAGACAGCTTCTGGACAGTGAGTGTTCGAAGAAAACCGGAAGGAAGCTGCTTGGCCTTTTATGATCTAGTCTCAGAAGCCACACAACATCACTCCTGCTTTACTCTATTGACTGAAACAGTCACAAGGAAGGAGAATCAAAGAATTTTTTAACATTTTTTAAAACTGCCACAATATTATACAATTGTAATAGTAACAATACTGGTGCTAAGTGTTTTGGCTGAAAGGCCAGTGATAGGGATCATAAGAGAAAGAGCAGATAGGGACGATAATGAGCTCAGTTAAAAGAGCAAATGGGCTACAGGTGACTGTACAATATCTGAGTGGGGACATCCTGTGAACACTTAGTGGTATAGATAGGTCTGGAGATCAAAGAAAGTTACTGGGAGTCATTAGATGGGAAATGAGATCCTGTGGGTGACCCAGATTGACCAGAGAGAGTTGGGAGGATAGAAAGAAAGTCCATCAGAGTCCAGGAAAAGCTCACCAAAACAGGAGAGATAGGCAGAGGGGCTTATGAAAGAGACTAAGAAGAAATAAACAGAAAACCAAGAAATTATGGTATCAATACAAATCATGGGAAAAGCATATTTCAAGAAAATAAAATATACTGTTGTAGACCATAGAGGTTTCTTCCAAGACACTCTCTGAAAACACAAATCTAGCCATATCACTTAACTGCGCAAAACATTTCATGCATTCTCCATTGCCTTTAGATAAGCTGCTAGCTTTATAACATGGCTGACAAAGCTTTCCCTGAGCAGTCATCTGTCAACCATTCAGCCTCATCTTTCACCACTAGCCTCTCAGATTCGCTACAAAAACCAACTGATGTTCCCCTAGTCACCTATGCTTCTTGAAATCTCTGTGCCTTTCCATGCTCTTTGCACTTTGCCTGTAGCTCTCTTCACTCTTCCATCTCTACACTTAACTAACTGCTATTCATCCTACAGAACCCAGTCTCAATTGGGACCTTTCCTATGCACTGTAATAACTCTCTGTGTACCCACCTAATTGAGTACTCATCAGACTAATATATAATTGCCTATCTATCTGATGCTTCCCCTTACTAGACTTCGAGTTTATGAAGGACTCCTTGGAATGTGTTTCATTCATCTTTTATCCCCAGTATTTTGCATAATTTTGACCTGGCACATAGCAGGTGTTTTGATTATGACTTTTTGACTGAGAAAGATGATATCAGTGAAAGGAACATCAAGTTGAGGGAGAAGTTTTAGGATTTTTTTTATTATTTTTTTCTGGTATGGGAGGTTTAAGCATGTTCACAGAAAGGGAAAACTGAAAGAGGTTAAGGATTTAGAAAACACAGGAAATAACTGGTGAGATCAGGCACAAGAGGTAACAGGAGGGGGATGAGGATCGAAATGCCACAGGATGACCCCCAGCACACGCATGGAGCAGGAAGGGCGTAGACAAGGGTGCAGATAATGGAACCAGAGCTCACATTGATATGACAGGCATTCTCTGTCCCTGGAGACTAGTTCAGCACCTGACACCTGACATAGCTGACAGTACATAGCTGTTAAAAGAATAAAAAGTGAGGTTCAAGCTGGGAACTTGCACAAGGTAAAACAGAATGAATTCCTAAACCTACACAGGCAACCAAGTCTCCCCACTAGAAAGCCCTTATGTAGTTCAGCTTTGAGGAAGGTGGAGGGAGACAAAGTTCAGCCTTACCTCTGAGGCATACACCCCCACCATCTCCAAGGACCTCATTAGAGATGTTTAGTTGGATAGATGTAAACCCTGGCCCTAGGAGACAGGGCGGAGTGCTGGAGCCACAAGGCTTCCTTCCACCCCTTCGGTAGCGGCTGGCTCTGGTGGCGTTGCTAAGAGCTTCAGAAGCCAAAGAGGGAGGAATTGCAGCTGGAGGCCAAGCGCAGCTTCTTCCGGACAGGCAGGCCCTAGCCCCTACTTCCTGAAACCCCCTGCAGGCAGAGGCCCTGGATATCTCATCCCCAGGCAGCAGGCCACAGAACCATGAGCCAGGACAGCAAAGTGAAGACAACAGAGTCCAGCCCTCCTGTCCTGACCAAAGCCAGGTGAGAGATCCTGGTCCCAGGTGTCAATCTGCCTCATCAGATGGAGCCTGATCCCTCCTTGCTGCCCCGGGTGGCAAGGGCAACAGTGAACCATGGATAAATGGGACCTGATTTCTCTTGCCCACAGGAAGTCTCTACCGGTCCTGGACCCATCTGGGGATTACTACTACTGGTGGCTGAACACAATGGTCTTCCCAGTAATGTATAACCTCATCATCATCGTGTGCAGGTTTGGCGCTATGGGAAGGGCCCTAAGCAGAGACCAGGGATAGTGAGTGAGGCCCAGGAAGAGGATGGGCCCTTGCTCAGGGCTGGTGTGGGGGCGGCGCCAATGCAAGGGCCCAGGTTTAGTGCTCAGCGGCTTGGGGACAATACCTCGCACACAGAGGGATCCCTTAAGCCAATCCCTTCTGTCCCTACCACGCAGAGCCTGCTTCCCCGACTTGCAGCACGGTTATCTGGTGGCCTGGTTAGTGCTGGACTACACGAGTGACCTGTTCTACCTCCTGGACATCGTGGTGCGCTTCCACACAGGTCAGTGAGTCTCAGGACGGACCCTTCCATGTTCCCTTCCTAAGGAGAGCCTCTTAGTAACAAGAAAGTGACCCCCTCCCTCATAGCACCGTCACATGTCTCTATGTTTACAATACCCCAGTGCTCACCCCAGAAGCCCTGGAGCAGGGTTAGGCCCAACCCCATCCTGTCCCTATAACTGTCTCCCTGTGCTGCCCTGGCCTACCCACCCTCAACCTCATTACCGGAGCGGGAAGGTGCCCCGACTCCACCCCATACCTGACCCCACCCACGGCTGAGCCCCCTTCCCCCACCAGGATTCTTGGAACAGGGCATCCTGGTGGTGGACAAAGGTAGGATCTCGAGTCGCTACGTTCGCACCTGGAGCTTCTTCTTGGACCTGGTTTCCCTGTTGCCCACGGATGTTGCCTACGTGAGTCTGGGTCCACACACACCCACGCTGAGGCTAAACCGCTTTCTGCGAGCGCCGCGCCTCTTTGAGGCCTTTGACCGCACGGAGACCCGCACTGCTTACCCGAACGTCTTCCGCATCGCCAAGCTGATGCTTTACATTTTTGTGGTCATCCATTGGAACAGCTGCCTCTACTTCGCCCTGTCCCGGTACCTGGGCTTCGGGCGTGACATCTGGGTGTACCCCGACCCCGCGCAGCCTGGCTTTGAGCGGCTGCGGCGCCAGTACCTCTACAGCTTTTACTTCTCCACGCTGATCCTGACCACCGTGGGCGACACGCCGCTGCCGGCCCGCGAGGAGGAGTACCTCTTCATGGTGGGCGACTTCCTGCTGGCCGTCATGGGTTTCGCCACCATCATGGGTAGCATGAGCTCTGTCATCTACAACATGAACACGGCAGATGCAGCCTTCTACCCAGACCACGCGCTGGTGAAGAAGTACATGAAGCTACATCGTGTCAACCGCCGGCTGGAGCGGCGAGTCATTGACTGGTGAGGCTGCTGGGGTTCCAGACCAGGACAGGGAGACGTGTGTGGGATAGACTCTGAGGAAGGTGGCTGGGTTCTTACTGCCTGGGGGATCAGGCAGGGCACTCAGGATGTGGTATTCATTGGAGCATTCACTGGGTGGAATTTGGAAAAGGATGTCCTCCATTAATTGGGTATGGACTTAAGGAGAGGGGTTGGGTAAGAGATTGACAGGGAGATGAACTCATAGACAAGGAAAACTAACCCAGAACCCAGGGAATAGGACCTGCCACCACCTGGTAGGACTCAGAAGGTCCTGGAAGGTGTAAGAGGTAAGAGCGATACTCCTCAGGGGATGACCAACAACAAGATGGTTGACTATGTCATGGAGTCCATACTGTAGGGTAAACAAAGGGAAGTGTCACCAAGTTAGGGACATAGAACAGAAGACCTCTAAAGAAGATGGGCTTGGTGACTGAAGTAGATATTTTTAGTGGAATGGTACAAGACATCATGGAATGGTGGGTGGGTAGAGCCTGACGAGAATTAAGTGTCTGTCCACTGTATGAAGGCTTCCAGGCCCTGGATGGGAGAGAAGAGGTCAAAATATGTCTGTGGCCAAGAGATAG